>NW_026715675.1:0-30918 GCF_029784015.1 Lycium ferocissimum | reverse complement strand
AATAATAATTAGAGAGCTAGTTTTGTACAAAGAGACATAAAATTGATTTTCTTTTAAAAAGAAAACCACCTTCAAGTGGGTGCGAGGTTTTATTATTTAAACTTTTCAAAACCACTCCAAATGGGGTGCGATGGCCTCAAACATGCCTAAGTGTGCTATGGCCTTGGTTTGTATACGAGTGAGCCATGGCCTCGCCGATCACCGAGTGTGCTATGACCTCGGCCCACGTCCGGGCGCGCTATGGTGGCCTTGGCTTATGCTCCGAGTGTGCTATTTTTCCAAAACCACTCCGCAAGGGGTGCGAGGTTTTACTATTTCATTTCATTTACTATTTATGTTTACTATCATTACTAATACGCCCGAAGGGCCGTGATCACTATTATGCGGAAGCGGCAATGCCCGAAAAGGCCATTGTTGATATTGGGCCGGAAGCGGCTGCCCGAAGGGGCCATTATTGTATCGAGCCGTAGCGGCCGCCCGAAGAGGTATCATTATTTCGCCGGAAGCGCGCGTGTGATGTATTGTATTACTTACCTTGAAAACGTTAGTTAGATTGCGATTATTTATTAAAGCTTGTTTTAGGGCTTTGTGTATTTATTTATGTTTTCTTTTAGCGAAGGCGCGTATATTGGGTTGATTATGACTTCTTCCTTCCTAAATTGCGCGGTGGTTATGATTTATCCTCGCTTACATATTCAGTACATATTAAAATACCGACCCACTTCTTCGGGGAGCCGCGTTTCATGCGCCCGTGGTACAGGGACGCGACTTGGCGATCCCGCTACTTAGGGAGAATCCAGCGCTAGGAGTCGGACAACTCCACTTGTTCCGGAGGCTGTTCCTATTTTGGTATAATTTTGTGTATATATTCTGTAAATCGTACTTTTAGACGTCCGCGACGGCCGTAAGGTATTATGGGGTACCGTTTGGTCTTGTCGGTCACTATGTTATTGTACGAAGTAGCGGTAGCTTCTTCGGCCCGCCTTGTCCTATGCCATGTATATATTTATGTATGTGTATATATGTTGGTACGTTTCAAGGCGTTTTGAGTTATATCTCGACTTTAGTATTTTATCTAGAACTTCAAAAAAAAAAATTTATTGAACGCCATTTCCAAGTGTAAGTAGCAAAGGTTGAGTCCTCAGACAGGGTAAGCCCGGCCTCTTGTCACGGCCCCAGGTTGGGTCGTGACAGTTTTTACCACGGGTTAAGTTTGGAAAGTTCGAATGCAACGATATGTGGAAAGAGAAAAAAGTGGATAGATGGAAGGTCAGAGGATCAGAACATCGGAATCAAATATACTGCCGGATTGAAATTGGGAATATGGACATAAGATAGAGTATAATCGGGTAATAGTATAAGTACACCCCTAAAGGGGGGAAGCGAGTGCGAGGCAAGCAAAGGTAAAACGGAGATAATCGACACTACGATACCCTGGATAGGATGCTGGGGCTATGGGTAAGTTCCCAGCCGAGGCGAGTCAATAAGGTTCGAAAGCTGGCAAAAGAGGTTGAAGTTAGGAGGGTAATTGAGATGGTACCAGGAATTAATTGTGGAAAACCCTAAATGATATGACCTTATAAGGTAAATGCTTCCAGGAGAGAATGAATACGACGAAGGGAAGTGACAAGCACTTGCGGAGGCATTGTGAAAGATAACGCCACTGTGCGGGGTCAGAAGTAAGAAAAGGAAGGAAAAGGAGCGTGGTAAGACAGGCTATTAGCAGATGTTAGTATGAAAGAAGTATGTGGGGCAGAGTGAACTAGGAAAAGGGGAGACCGTGACCAAGATTGGAAACACTTTATATATAAGTCTCTCAAGGGTGGCTATGTCATCTATGAACATCTATGTGCTAAGAATGAGGTCGAGCGAATGGTTAAATGAGGAAAGTTTGAATTCGGTAAAGACGAGATGGTTACGAGGTCCCGAATATGTTAAGGAAAGATAAGGTAGGACATAAGGGTTAGTAAAGCGACGTTAAAATACGTCTTGGACTAATTTGGGCACCTTCGCGTATTCACGTAAAGATGATAACATCAGGCGTAATCGGAGGGTTAGGAGCAAGATCTGGGTAAAGCGATAACAGGAAGATTTGAAATAGAGATAAAGAAGTAACACGAAACGATGTGCCTAGAATACTACAGGTTGAGTAAGAGGGGACTATAAGGTAAAACAAGCAAGGCGATCGGAACTAGCGGGCTACCTAGGGAGAGTAAATTTCATAAGTGGAAGTACTTGAAAACGTTACCCATGAAAAGCGAGATAAAGTTCAAAAAAAAAAGAGAAAAAAAGGAGGAAAAATTTAACCCGAAATGTTACATTCCGTATTTTGTACCCTCGGGTAAGTCAAGGCAAGTGACACAAGTTCCTTATGGAAAATGATAAAGTTGGAATATTAAGAAAGGCCAGGGGTAAAAAGGTAAATTCGCAACACGACTCATGGAAATACGGAGAAAGGCTAGGGGCAAATTTGGAACTAAGGGAAATATTTTTCATGAATTAGAGGAAATATGCTAGAATTTTCAAGAAAGGGGCCACTTGGCCATGGGCCCCACCTTTCAATATGTGGCCAAATAAAATCAAGCCAAGCTAGGGGCAATATGCTTAATTTCATTGGAAGGGACTAAGTATATATAAAGGAAAGATGACTTATTCATCTTATTTTCTCTAGAGTTTTCAAGGAACAAGGAACAAAAGAAAGAGAGGAGAAAAACACCATGGCCATTCGGCCTTGAAGAAAAAAAAAACCGAAGGAAAAAAAAAAGGGAAAGAGAGGGAGAGTTTCCAACTTGTTCTTCATAGCCAAACCATTCCTTGAAGGGCTCTTAACATGGTAAGGTGTATTTGGAGCAAGTCTTGGCAAGTCTTCTATTGCAAGCCAAGTGAAGAAGTGAGGAAAAAAGGTAAGGTTTAATTCTTTTCTTATATGTCATGGATGGTAGAGTATGTTGTGTGCATGGAAGTGGATGAAATTCATGTGTTGGAGGTGTGTGTGTGTGGCCGTGAGTATGTGTGTATGTGTGTGTGTTGTGTTGTATTGTGTTATGTGGTGTGTTGGTTGTTGTTGTAATGTATGGAAAATATGGAAATTCATGAAAAACATGAATATGGAGGGTTGGCCGAATAGTGTGCATAGGTGTAAAGGTGTGGTTAATCAATTTTGTTTAGCATGTTTTGGTTGTTGTTGTGTTGTAGATATTACGTTGCTAATGAATGCATAAGAATCTTATGAAGTTGTAGAAGTTGGAGACTTGTGGTTGGAGTATTTAAATTGAAAAAATGTTCTTGTATGTATGAAAGATAATGGGTAAGTAGTTAGTATGTATTGTTGGAATATTATGGAATTATAATGTTCTTATTGAGTTAAGGTTGAATTGTATGGAATCGTATATTGATTGAGTTGTTATAATGTCACTTGAATTGAATATGGAAATTGTTAGTATGGTTGTTGATATTGTGTTGTTAGTTTGGCCGGGTTGAATTCCCGGATTGTTGTTGATTGAAATTGGTCAAGTTGAACTTGGTGGAATGGAGTATGTATAGGGGAGGTGCTGCCCAAATTTTGTTTATAAACAAGTATTGGTCAAGGTTAACATTTGGTAATTGTGACCAAATTGTAGATTTTGGCGAACTTGGAGCTTGAGTTTGGAGATGTGTGCAAAGCGGAAAAGGTATGTGAAGTCCACCTCTCCTTCCTTTGGCATGTCCTAGTTAGTATAGGTCGAAATCCGACCCTCGGGAAAAGTCCTACCCCTCGGAAACGACACCTAAATTTATTCCTTTTTCATTCAATAGAATTGAATCCATAACTTGTGCTTTAAGGAAAAGAAATGTTCAAACGTCCGAAACCCTTGGAAATGAAATCGAAATGCCTTGAAATCTTTTTTGATGACCCAATGGGACATAATGACCATGTTTTTATGTTCGTCACTCGAGTCTCGATATACGTGCATACCGGATTTCCATTACTTGTTTTATTGAAACTTTATAATCTTATTTTATGTTTTTCTCGTGGTGTTGCTATTCATTGATGGTCTCGCCTTATAATGGTTGTTCCTTCAAGGTGGGACGAAGCGACCGTGATTATTTCATATGGTAATCGGAGGCTACCGACCTTACGTCACCCCGATCGACACATGACTTTCTTTGGGTTCTTATGCATCGTTATATGATATGTACATGACATGTATATGATATGTATATGAAAATGGGGAATTTTGGGGAATGGATACATGTTGCGCTATAGACGCATTGCCACCTGGTCGGTGGCGTAATTCCATCCGGACGCGGGATGCCGGACGCGGGACACATGTGGGCGAGCCGACGTATTTCGGCGATATGACTTGTTTTATTTTCACATGTATATGACAAGAAATGTTTTTGAAAAAATATAATAAGCAAGCATGACATCCGCCTGAGAGGCACTTACAGGTACAGATTATCCTTTTATCTCGTTACATGATCTTTGGTCCCACAGGTTGTTATTGCTCACATGTTACATGCTTCATTGTATTATTTCTATGGCTTACATACTCGGTACACTGTTCGTACTGACCCCTTTTCATGGGGGCTGCGTCTCATGCCACGCAGTAGACAAAGTTGACGGTTCGACCCCTAGGAGCTTTTCTAGCCGTACATTGAGAGGCGCTCCGCTTGTTCCGAGCTACCGTTCGGGTACTACTTTGTGTATATATTTGGATTCGGCAAAGTCGGCCACTTGTAATTACATGTATTTTGTTTAGAGGCTCGTAGACGGATATGTACGGTCGTATGTTTCATAGCCTAGTTGTCTTTGTCGCAACAAGTGTGATATGTCAGTACAGTTGAATACTACTACTCGTGTATATGTATGCTATTATCGGCGATGTTATAAAAAAAAAATGCCAGTGTTCATACGGCCCACTTAGTAACAAGAACAAGACATATGACAGGGGGTGCCCGGTACAAGTATCGGGTACTCGTCGCGGCCCCTAGTTGGGTCGTGACACAATTAATATAAGGCGAGACTAACAATGGAGAGTAACATCACGAGAAACATGGAATCGGTCCTAAGGATTTGTTTCATAGCCGTGTCTCTAAAATAGTCATTATCCATAATTAGAGTTGTGTAGCGCGCCACACATTTTAAACGGGATGTCATATTCATGGTAGGAAATATGACCTATTTGTATTCCGGACATTTCGATATTTGACATCATGTTGTCAATATAAAATCTATATTCTTTTTAGTCATAAAAGTTCTCAACCTCTTAAAACTTGGTTTTGAAAAACCGGTGACATTTTAATAAAAGAAAGCTACAAAGAACTATTAGGAAAAGAACTTGGGAAAAGAACTTTTGCAAGCAAAGAAGATATAAAACGGAGGTAGAAGATAACGGCGAGTCATGCCTTTGAACGAAAAGAGTTACATACCTTATCCGTACTTTGTACGTTGGAATATTCTAAGTCTAAACAATAGAAATTAATACAAGACTTTTTTGGATTTCAAGGTTTTGTTGATTTTGTCTCAAAGCATAAGTCGATATTCATTTTTGTGGGTATGAAATGTTAAGGGTAAATATTAACAAATTTGGGGTTAAAAGTGAAATATGGAAATTAGTATTTTATGAAAATTTTGGGGACCAAAAAACATGAATTATGGAAAGTTGACCATTATTTGAAATGGCTCTAGAATTTTCAGGAAATGGCCGAAAAGTGTGAGTGTGTGTGGGCCATAGGGCCATGTGTTTAAATTATATATATATGCCAAAGATGACTAAGTAAGTCATCTTCATCATTTTAGACCCTTAAGAAGTTTTTTAAGAGAGAGTTGAAGAGAGAAAAAAAGGCACACGGCCATGGAGAGAAAAGGGGCTGGCCGAAACCAGCCCCTCAAATTTGATCTTGGAAAATTATTTTCTTTAAGATTTCCTACTAAGTGAAGGGCCCCGTCGACGTGGAGTGGTTGTTGGAGCAAGAAAAACGTCCGTTGTTGCCTTGTCCAAGCCTAGCCGAGAAGGAGAAGTTGATTGGAAAAGGTGAGGTTTGATTTCCTTTACATGCTTTATAGATGGTTGTGTGTGTTGTGGTATACTTTGATGAATGAAGTTCATGGAATTATGGTATGTGGAGTATAGCCGTGTGTGTAGGATGTGATATAGGAGTAAAGAGTTAAATTTATGTAGTATGTTTGGATTGATGTATTATGGAAAGTTGTGCACGTTGTAATGTAAAAGAACGGATAAAATTCATGAAGTTTTGAATATGGGTGCTTGGTCGTGTAGGTGTGTAGATTGTGTAGGAATGATGAATTGAATCTACTTGGTATTTTAGTTATGTTATGGATGATTTGTATATGTTGTGATAGTAGAAATGGATGAAATCATAAAGTATGTGTGTGAGTGTGGTGTAGTGTGTGTTTGGGGGCTGTGTGGTGTGTGTTAAGGTGATGAGTAATTGATAAACAAATTTTGTGTTGTCTATGTAGATATTTAGTTGTTGTTTCTTGTGGATTAGGGAGCTCATGGTGTGCAAAATGAATTAGATCTTGCATTTTGGTTTTAATGACTTACAATGTCGAAGGTTTAATGTATGTTGTGTTGCAATTCTTGTGGGCTGTTTTGAAGCTTAATGTGATTCCAATATGTTTTCTTGAATTTATGGAAGGTAATTTCGTTAACATATGAGATTGTTGATGTAGTATGAGAATTTGAAGAAAGAAACGTATTATTGTCGTATTCATTAAGTTGGAAGGTTTTGGGTTTCATAACATATTGTTGAATTGTCTTGAATATTTGTGGATTGTTCGGAATGTTTAAATTGACTTGTTTGTTATTATGATTGTTGGTTTGGTTGTTGTTGAAAATTGGCCGAGTTAAAAATCTCGGGGTTGATGGATTATAAGGAAATCTTTGCCCAAAATTTCCGTAGATAAAGTAACGACTTGGAATTTAGTTCTTCAATACTTATGGCTAACGTTAGGGTGTCCATGATATTCTTGTTGATTTTGAGAAGTCGAGGTTTGAGTTGGATTAGTTCCTAGGAAGCCAACCAGTATGTAAGCTCACCTCTTTCTTTGGCATGTCTTAGTATGAATAGGCTATGATATGTTCCCCGGGGTAATTCCATTCCATTCCGAAATTTATAAGTTTATTCACTGTGATGTTCGTATTTGCTTTAGTTGAACTAAGATTCTTATGTTTCCAAAAGATTAGATTTTAAAAGTCTTGGATATTCGATACAAAAATCATAACTTGAAGTGTTTTCGCATAAGCGATTTTTATATGTTTCTTATTAACATAATAGGTAAACTCATAAGATATAACTTTCCCTAACTCTCGTAGTATGACTAAATTTCTAAGGTTGCAAAAGTGGGTTACGTCTTTTGTACTATTCAAAATGAATTTTGGGAAAAATTTCATACTATTTCATTTTCCGCATAAGGATCCTACGATTCCGTGATATGTTTAAGATATTTGATACGTTTCTTTTGCATACGAAAGACATTCGACAACGCTTGATCCAAAACATAATTTGTTTTGATCTTTCCATTATGTTTTTGGAAAATGTTTTAAAGATTGCATATGGTCTCTCGGGCTCGGACGGGGGTCACTCCGTCACCGTGGGGCCCGGGCCTTTTGTTATCGTGGATTTTTCGAATGTTAATATAATCTCAAAATATATGATTATTTATTTTTACCGAGCCCCTTTTGGTTGGAAATAATGGATGTTATGTCCATGATGTCCGATACGAGTAACCCTTTGGCGGGCCGTGGTTATGTGATTGTGTGTGATATGGACACGAGAGATCGAAAACACGATGATGTGGTGTGGCGCCAACGAGGAAACTTGTTCTAAGAGCCTATGCATGATTTGCATGGTATTTTGATATTTGGATTATTACACATGTTTTCCGACTCACATATGATTTTCGATGATGTACATATGATGATGGTTATCTACGATCCCTCGCTAGGGCGGATATGTTTTGTACGTATATGATAAGCGATCCAATCGGGCTATGATGCGGTGACATTTGATCGTCGCTACTATGGTATGATACTGGTTTTATATAGGTGTATGATTTGTATTTTAGACGCACGAGACTCGCCATAGGGCCGGTTCCTATGTTTACTTTCTTTACCCGTGATATGGCTTATGATGTGTTTTGATGTATGTTGTGTTTACATACTCGGAGATTTGAAACTTCGGTGTTATGGGGTGCGTTTCATGCGCGCGACAGGTGGCGAACTTCGTTCGCGAGAAGGTTCCAGGGATTGGCGAGCTCCATTGCTCCGATATGTGATGAGTTTGTTTGTGATGATATGATGAATTTGTTCACCGATGATTAGGCAAGACTTTGCCCACATCGGTTAATGTCGTCTATATGACGGATCCATGATGCGTTCGGTAGCGTTATATGTAGTGACTTGTGTGTCGGTTATAGGTTATGTGTAAATTGAGAAAGATATAAAGTGTGTTTATTGTTCAAAAATTTATTATGTATTTATGATTTGGTCGAGGGCCAATAGGAATACGAATATTACGATAGTACGAGGGTTCGCTCGGCCTAGATAAGGGCGGGTGCCCATCACACGCCTATCGGGGATAGGGTGTGACAAAGTGGTATCGGAAGATGTTCCGTCCTAGGGTTGTGCAAAGTCGTGTCCTCAGAGTCCGTTTATGGTGTGAAGCGCGCCACGTTTATAAACGTAGGCTACGGGACATCTAGGATGGTTACTCTTCTTTGGCATCTTAGATCGTCTTTGTAGAGCCAAGTTATAGAGAATTCCGGTCGACCTTCGATTTCGGCGAGAGGGGCCAAGCGTTGTGTTTGAAGCGACCAGGCGGTATGGAAGATTACAAAGCACGCAGGTAAGTAAAGATGCGAAAGATATACGTTAAGTAAGGTATCGGCATACGATTGAAAGGCAAAGTTGGAAACTGAAAAGGAAGGTAAGCAAGAAAATATGACACGTGAAGTCGTGTTGAGCATATGAGGTAAATTTAATATTTTGTATTTTATGAATTGTGGACGTGTGGCTATGATACGACACGGTATGATGTGATATCTATGTATGATGATGGCCCCGTAAGAGGTCGGGTGGTATTTCACCGCGGGAACCGGGGTGTCGGGATAGTAAGAAATACGGAGAAACTCGCCGAAATTTTTCCGCAAAGTCGTGCCCTCTCAGGAATAAGTTGTTTATGGTGGAATGAGCGGTGAAATAGTAAATAAGACGTTGGTGGAAATATGGTAGTAAGGAAATTTGGGAGGAAAAAGAATTGTGACGAATGGGAACGTGATAATAAGGCAAATGCCGGATGTGTCGTGAGGGCGTTTTGGGAATATGATAAAAATTCCGACGTACTCAATATTATGTGTAGAAGGTCGTGCGGTGAGAAAGACACAGTCAGGAAGGCGTTAAAGCATCGTATTCCATCAAAGTTCCAAAGTTAAGAGTCTTTGGCGTGAGAAGCGATTCCGGGATGGGTGACCCCCCTGGGAAGTTTTTTGAAAATTCTATAAATTCAGACATAAGGAGCGAATAAGAAATCGGAGTAGTCTAAGAGAGATTAGGGTACGAGGAGCGGCAGGATTGTGAGAGATTAGGTTATAGAAAGACAAGAAACAAGGCAGAGTGAATGTTAGGAAATGACCGGATGATGCGGATAAAATGTGGACGGACAAAATACGTTTTGAAAATGGGAAAAGGGCTATGTAAGAGTAGGGTATTCTGAACGACACGGAGGTAACATAAGAATTCTCGTGTGCAGAAAAAGAAACAGGCATGAATGGACAATGGTATAAGCATACCCCCAAAGGGGGGAAGCGGGTTAAGAAATGCAAGAATATGACAAGAGAATGGTATTGGATGGCTTAAGAGATGGTGAAGGGCGGTAATGGCTATAAGAAGGGAACTCCCCCAAGGTGCTTACGAGACTCCACACGACTAAGTGAACATTCGAGGACGAATGTTCCAAAGGGGGGAAGGATGTTACACCTCGCATTTTGTACCTTTGAATACTTGAAGACAATGGCGGGACGCTAAGTACGAGGTTACATTTTTCCGGTTTCGTTGAACGCGCAAGTCGTTATGATTTTACTGGAATGGGAATATTAACAAAACTTGGGGTTAAAAGTTGAATTTGGAAATTAGTAGTTCATGAAAATAGTAAGGCCACATGTAGTGTGGGCCATGGCTACATGGAAGATTAATAGAGGTAGAGATGGATGACTTGTTAAATTATTTTCATCAAGTTCATCTCTTGAGAAATCTCTAAATTTTGAAGAAATTTGGAGAAAAGAAAAAAAAAAAAAAGAGGAGAGGGGCACATGTGTGGGGCCATGTGCCCAATAATATATATATATATGAGTATTACAAGACAACTAAAGCATACTTAATCATTTTAGACTTTAAAATTTTTTTAAGAGAGTTGGAGAAGAAGGAAAAGAACACACGGCCATGGAGAGAAAAGGGGGTCGAAACCAGCCCTCAAATTTGATCTTGGAAAATTCTTTTCTTTAAGCTTTCCTACTAAGTGAAGGGCCCCGTCGACGTGGAATGGTTGTTGGAGCAAGAAAAACGTCCGTTGTTGCCTTGTCCAAGCCTAGCCGAGAAGGAGAAGTTGATTGGAGAAGGTGAGGTTTGATTTCCTTTACATGTTTTATAGATGGTTGTGTGTGTTGTGGTATATTGTGATGAATGAAGTTCATGGAATTATGGTATGTGGAGTATAGCCGTGTGTATAGGATGTGATATAGGAGTAAGGAATTAAATTTATGTAGTATGTTTGGATTATTGTATTGTGGATAGTTGTGCACGTTGTAATGTAAAGGAACGGATAAAATTCATGAAGTTTTGAATATGGGTGCTTGGCCGTGTAGGTGTGTAGATTGTGTAGGAATGGTGAATTGAATCTACTTGGTATTTTAGTTGCGGTTATGGATGATTTGTGTACGTTATGATATGTAGAAATGGATGAAATTCATAAAGTTGTGTGTGAATGGTGTAGTGGCCGAATGGGGGCTGTTTTGGAGGGAGTGTGATAAACAAATTCTATGTAATATTTAGTTGTTGTTTCTTGTGGATTATGCGGTGAAAAATAGAGATTTAATGACTTATGTCGAAGTTGTAGTGTTGTGGGCTGATTTGAAGCTTAATGTGATTCCAATATGTTTTCTTGAATGCATGGAAGTGATGTCGTTAACATATGAGATTGTTGATGTAGTATGAGAATTTGAAGAAAGAAACGTATTGTTGTCGTATTCATTAAGTTGGAAGGTTTTGGGTTTCATAACATATTGTTGAATTGTCTTGAAATATTATGCGACTTGCGTAGAATGTATTATGAATTGACTATGGATGTTGTTATTATGATTATTGGTTTGGTTGTTGTTGAAAATTGGCGAGTTAAATTCTCGGGGTTGATGGATTTATAGGGGAGGTCTTTTGCCGAAATTTCCGTAGATAAAGTGACGGCTTGGAATTTAGTTCTTCAATACTTATGGCTAACGTTGGGTGTCCAATGATATTCTTGTTGATCGTGAGAAGTCGAGACGCAAGTTGGATTAGTTCCGAGGGCGGCCAAGGTATGTAAAGCTCACCTTTCTTTCTTTGGCATGTCTTAGTATGAATAGGCTATGATATGTTCCCCGAGGTAATTCCATTCCTGTGATCCGAGCAACCATATAAGTTTATTCACTTCTTGATGTTCGTAAGTCATTTAGTTGAACTAAGATTCTTATGTTTCCAAAAGATTAGATTTTAAAAGCCTTATTAAGAATTTCGCTACAAAAAGGTCCGAACTTCAAACGTCCGTAACTTTCGCATACGAGCTCGGAACGCCCCAAAACATAATAGGTAAACTCATAAGATATAACTTTCCCTAACTCTCGTAGTCGGGCTCGGGTGGGGTTCGGCACCGTCCGTGGGGCCCGCGGCTCTTTTGTACTATTCAAAATGAATTTTGGGAAAAATTTCATACTATTTCATTTCGATCTCCGCATATGGTTCCTACGATTCCGTGATATGTTTAAGATATTTGATACGTTTCCGAAGGGCGTCCGAAAGACATTCGACATGACCAGGTCTTGATCCTTAAATGCTAATTTGTTTTGATCTTTCCATTATGTTTTTGGAAAATGTTTTAAAGATTGCATATGGTCTCTCACGACTCTGCTCGTGCACTATTGTCACGACCCAACTAGGGGCCGCGACGAGTACCCGATACTTGTACCGGGCACCCCCTGTCATATGTCTTGTTCTTGTTACTAAGTGGGCCGTATAAACACTGGCATTTTATTTCATAACATCGCCGATAATAGCATACATGTAACGAGTAGTAATATTCAACCGTAATTGCGACGTATCACACGGCGACGAGACAACTAGGCTTGTAAAACATTTGACCGTACATATACGTCTACGAGCCTCTAACAAAATACATGTAATTACAAGTGGTGACTTTCTTTGAGTTCAAATATATACATAAGAGTAGTACCCGAAGACGGTAGCTCGAACAACCGGAGGGCCTTTCAATGTACAATCAAAAGCTCCTAGAGTCGAGCCGTCAACTGTCGACTGCGTGGCATGAAACGCAGACCCCAGAAAAAGGGGTCGTACGAGCGATTGTACCGAGTATGTAAGCCATGGAAATAATACAATGAAACATGTAACATATGAGCAATCACAACATGTGAGACCGGAGATCATATGACGGTATAAAAGGATAATGCACTGTAAGTGCCTTTCGGGCGGATGTCATGCTTGCTTATACATACTTTTGTTCGAAACATTTCGTATCATATACATGTGAAAATAACAAGTCATGTCGCCGAAATACGTCGGCTTCCCACATGTCCGCGTCCGGCATCCGCGTCCGGATGGGAATTACGCCAGTGACCAGTGGCAACGCGTCTATAGCGCAACATGTATCCATTCCCCAAAATTCCCCATTTTCATATACATATCATATACATGTCATATACATATCATATAAGCGATGCATAAGAACCCAAAGAAAGTCATGTGTGTCTATCGGGGTGACGTAAGGTCGGTAGCCCCGATTACCTTATGGAATAACCACGGTCACTTCGTCTCACCTTGAAAGAACAAACATTATAAGACGAGACTAGCAATGAATAGCAACACCACAAGAAAACTTAAAACAGGATTATAAAGTTTCAATAAAACAAGTGATGGGAATCCGTATGCACGTATATCGAGACTCGAGTGACAAACATGAAAACACGGTCATTATGTCCCATTGGGTCATCCACGAAGGTTTCAAGACATTTCAATTTCATTTCCAAAGGTTTCGGACGTTTGAACATTTCTTTTCCTTAAAGTACAAGTTTTGGGTTCAATTCTACTGAATGAATAGTGAATAAATTTAGGTGTCGTTTCCGAGGGGTAGGACTTTTCCCGAGGGTCGGATTTGACCTATACTAACTAGGACATGCCAAATGAAGGAGAGGTAGGCTTCACATACCTTTTACGCTTTGTTCACGTCTCCAAACTCAAGCTCCAAGTTCGCCAAAATCTACAAATTGGTCATGTTTACCAAACATGATTAGTGCCTTTAGAATTGAATTCTTGAAATAATACTTGGCTACCGAAATTTCGAAAGACCTCCCCCTGTAAATACTCCACTCCACCAAGTTCAACTTGGCCCATATCAATCAACAACAATCCGGGAATTCAACCCGGCCAAACTAACAACACAATATCAACAACCATACTAACAATTTCCATATTCAATTCAAGTCAATTCGATTCTTTTCAATGCAATTCAATTCGATTCCATACAATTCAATATAATTCAATACAATATAATCCACATAATATTCCAACAATACCATCAACATACTACTTACCCACATCTTCCAATTTATGAAACAACAACAACATTTTTTTCCTTCTTTTAAATTCAAGCCATTCGGCCAACCCACCCCTTAAGCATACTCTCCATGAATTTCTATATTTCCCATACATTACAACAACAACCATCACACAACACAACACAATACAACTCAACACACACTACACATACACGGCTATATACACCATGCACACACACGGCTTCCACCACAACTACAACCTCTCAAAAAAATCATTCAACTTCCATTATCAACATAACATTTGTAACAATAACAACTAGATACTAAACAAAATAATTAACACATGATTCCTACACCCACATATACATGCACGGCCACCACCTATATTCTTGTTCTACATGAATTTCATCCATTTTCATACACCATATCATACACAAACTTCCAAAACATATAAAGGATGATAAATTCTTACCTTTTCTCCTAATCTTCCTTCTTGAATAAAGCTTGCAACTCACAAGAACATGTAGTTTCTTGCTCCAATGAACACTCCAACTTGCTAGGGACCCTTTAATAGGTGGGAAATGATTTTTGGAAATTTTTTTGTAAATTTCCCTGGAATATTTCTCCTTGGTAGAATGGCCTTTGGTATTTTTCTCCTTCTTTCTCTTGTTCTTGTTTCTTGAAAATTCTAGGGAAAAGATGAATAATTCATCTTTCCACATGTATATATACTAGGTCCCCTTCCAATGATATTCAACCATATTGTCCCTTGTTTGGCTTGTTTTAATTTGGCCATGTTTTGCAAGTGGGGGCCACGGCCAAGTGGCCCCCTTTCTTGAAAATTCTAGCAATTCTCTTCATTTTCATGAAAAATATTTCCCTTGGTTCTAAATTTGCCCCTAGCCTTTCTCCCGTATTTCCATGAGTCGTTTTGCAAATTTACCTTTTTACCCCGGCCTTTCTTATTATTCCAACTTTACAATTTTCCATACGCGACTTGTGTCACTCGCCTTGACTTACCCGAGGGTCCAAAATACGGAGTGTAACAACTATGGTCACTCCTTTCACCGAGTCCCGGGGCCGGTTGTTATCGTGCGCATTATGTTATAATTCCGGAGTATGATGTGTCGGTTCGCCGAGCCCCTTTGGCGGGAACCGAGGATAATGGTGTTATGATGTGTCGTACGCCGAGTCCCCTTTGGCCGGGTACCGTGGTTATGTGATTGTGTGTGACGGGGACACGGAGATACGAAAACTTCGGGAGTATGATGTGGTGTGGCGCCAACGACGGCGGGCGACCACCGTTCTAAGAGCCTATGCATGATTTGCACTCTACTCAGTAAGTATTTTGATATTTGGATTATTACACATGTTTTCTGAAACTCACATATGATTTTCTGATAATTGACGTACATATGATGATCTTATCTACCGAGCCCCTCGCTAGGGCCGGGATATGTTTTGTACGTATATGATAAGCGATTCGACAATGCGGGCTATGATGCGTTGACATGTTAATGTCGGCTACTATGGTATGATACTTTTTATATAGGTGTATGATTTGTATTTTAGACGCGAGCACTCGGCCTACGGTCACTATGTTTACTTTACGTACCTTCTTCACTTATGATCTCGTTTTCCGTATTTCATGCTTTACATACTCGATCATATTCGTCTTGACCCGCTTTCTTCGAGGGCTGCGTTTCATGCCGCGCGGTACACCGAGGTGAACTACGGCTATTAGCGAGAGAAGTTCCGGCGGATTGGCGAGCTCCACTTGCTCGGAGTCTTTGCCGGAGTCGAGTTTGTTTGTGTTATGACATCCGAGTCATGTTAGAGACTTTGCGGCAGAGTCGGTGTACAAGGCGTCGTTGTGAGCGGCTCCATAGGCCGTAGTAGCGTTATATGTAGTTTCGGATTTTGTACGGTTATAGGTTATGTGTAAATTGAGAAAGATATAAAGTGTGTTTATTGTTCAAAAATTTATTATGTATTTATGATTTGGTCGAGGGCCCAATAGGAATACGAATATTACGATAGTCTGAGGGTTCGCTCGGCCCTAGATAAGGGTCGGGTGCCCATCACACCCTATCGGGAATTGGGGTGTGACACAAGGATCCCATCCTAGGCTAACACTTTGTCTACCGGAATTTCGGCAGCATTTCGTCTGTAAATATACCATCCCCGAGAATCTAACTCGGCCAATTCATATCAACAACAATCCGGGAATTCGACCGACCCAAACCGTCAACGATTAATCCAAAACACATTCTAACCTTAGCAACCTTGTCTTACAATTCAATGACATTTCGTTCATATTCAATTTAATTCGCATAACATTCAAATGACTCAATCAACATGCTACTTCATCCGACACCTTTCCATTCAACAAGAACAATATCAATCTAATTCCTTCTTTCAAATTTATTCACAACAAACCAACAATTTATGCACTAACAACATCATACTAACAATTTTATCTTTCATACATACAAGAACATTGTATTCGATTTACATAACCTTCCAATGACCCCATTAACATACTAACAATCCATACTTTAACAACATTAATCTTACAAATACAAGAAACTACACTAAATTCACATTATCTTCAAAACAGCCCATAACATTCTCTACTTCAACTTAGATCATTAAATCATCATTTTAACCATAAAATCCATACAACAACAACCAAATTATACTAAATAAAATTTGTTCATTCTTTGCCAAACAACACAACCCATATTCGGCCATTCCTCAACATACATCATTCCATGAGCTTCTTTCATTTTCTACACATTACCACAACACACAAACATGTTGAACACAATTAATTCATCATTCCTACATCAAAGCAGCATGTACACGGCTACAACTTCCACACCACAATTTCATAGATTTCATTCTTTTCCACATATCACAACATATACAAACCACTCACAACACATGAAAGAAGATTGAATCTTACCTTTCTCCACTTTACTTCTTCATTCGGCTAGAGGTTGCAAACGACAAAACGAGCGGTTCAACGACTCCAATAACTATCCCACGTCGTAGAGGACCTTCCAATTAGTAGAAAAGCTTGAAGCAACAAATTTTCCATGATCAATTTTCATGGGGCTGGTTCGGCCAGCCCCCTCCCTTGGCCGTTTTTTTTCTCCTTCTTTTTCTTTCCTCATATTTCTTGAACTTTCTCAAGTGGAGAATGATGAATTCTTGCTTGACTTAGTCATCCATATATATATATATATATATATAAATGTGCACATGACCATGCACATGCTCCATGTCTTTCTCTCCTTTTTCTTTTTTTTTTTCTACAAGTTTCTTGAATTTTCCTAGTGATGAAAATGATTTTGATGACTAATTTGTCATCTTTTAGCCACTCATAAAATTTGCACACATGGCCCATGGCCCACACACACACACACATGGCCACATATGGCCATTTTCATGAATTCTTAGTTTCCAAATTTTCACTTTTGGCTCCAAATTTTCATGAAATATCTAGCTTTCCATAATTCATCTTTTGGTCCCAAATTTTCCTTATTCCAAATTTACCCTTAACATTCCATACCAATGAAAAGATGAATATGCAACTTATGCACTTTTAACAAAATCGAAAAAATTTACAACCTTGTCCTTAACTTGTCGCGACTAGCTCGGAATGTCCCGGCGTACGAAATGCGGGATATAACATCCTTCCCCCCTTTAGAACATTCGTCCTCGAATGTTCAACTAACCTTACAGGGTCGCATAAGCACCTCGGGGGAGCTCCCTTTTATGGCTATCGCCTACAGCTCATTCATCGATCCCTTAGTTCAACCATAGCCACATCTCACCTGTCTTCAACACCAACTTTACCTTGATAATTGGCTTAAATCACCATTACATTTTTTTTCCGTAATGTCCCCAAAATATCACAACTGCATCGCCTTCGTTAACTCTTCACTCTTTTCATTTAGAGCCTAAGCACTCATATCGAATACCTTACCGTGCTAATTGTTCCTGTCTCGCTCTTACACTTCTCTTATCCGCTTCCCCCTTTAGGGGTGTACTTATACCATTGCCCGTTTATGCTTTACCTCATGCCCTTATCTCCGATCTCAATTAGACAACACTTTTGTTCTAACGGTGAGTATCCAAAGTTCTCTTGACACAATTTATTTTTACCTCAACCCATCTCAGATGCTTCCTTTGGTATCCCCTTATCATTCCTCCTGTGTATGCCTATCTCTCATTCTGCACACGAGGAATCTTACGCTACTTCTGTGTCATTCAAAACACACTATTCCTACATGATCCTTCTCCCATTTCCAAAACGTATCCTGTTCGTCCACGTTTATCCGTATCATACCAGTCATTCTCTAGCATTCGTTCTACCTTGTTTCTTGTCTTTCTATAACTTAACCTTTCACAATCCTGTCACTCATGGTACCCGTGCCCTCAGTTATACGTCATAACCTATTACTACACTGTTGTCTCGCTTTCTTCTTATTCCTTTCTTCCCTTAACTCCTTCTCTTCACCGACCTGATCCGCCCCGTTCTACGCGGTCTCTTAAGATTTTCATCCACTCCGTATACTCTAATTTCCTTTAGGCCACTCTAGCTTCTTATTTACTTCTACAAAACTTTCAGAAAACTTCCTAGGGGGTCACCCATCCTGAAATTGCTCTCACTCCAGCACGCTTAACTTTGGACTTCTGATGAAATACGATGTTGTAATGCCAATATAATCGCGTCCACCCTACCACATGACCTTCAGCACATAATCTGGAGTAAGCTGAAGCCTTTACAGACTTCAACGCCCTCAGCGCATAATTACTATTTTACCCCTCCTTACTCTTGTCTTACTCATACTATTACTTCTTTCTCGTTATCAGCCGTACCTGTAGCTTAGTCAAATCTTACCCTTACTATTGACACAACCTTTCAAAGCATATCATAGACCCATATCTCATTCTTTTTTATTTCTGGGAGAATTTCGACAGAGTTTCCTCTCAGAATCGTTACTATCTCAAAGCCTGTACACGTAGAAAATACCAACAATGCCTCGCGAGGCCAAAATACATATATACATATCATATCGTATCACGGCCTCACCGGCGCCCAATATCGTTAACGATAAAAATATTAAACATACCTCGTATGCCAACTCAAACGGCACCTGTTACACTTTCTTGTTTACTTTCCCCCTTTAGTCTTCAACTTGTATTTCAATCGTACTTCGATATCTTACCCAACATATACCTTTCATACCTTTGCTTACCTGCGTGCTTTGTAACTTCCAATATCGCTAAACACTTCCTTCTGTCGATGCCATTCTTTTGCTGAAACCAAAGGTCAGTAAGAGAAATCTCATTCCCTATGACTTGGCTCTATGGCACGATCTCAGATATGAAAGAAGAGTAACCAACCTAAATGCCCCGTAGTCTCCTGTTTATAAATGTGGCGCGCTTCACACCATAAACAGGACTCTACTGGACACGACTTTGCGTACAACCCCCTAGGACGAACTGCTCCGATACCAATTTGTCACACCCTAATTTCCGATAGGGCATGATGGGCACCCGACCCTTACTTAGGGCGGAGCGAACCCGCAGACTCTCGTAATATACATAATCATAATGGGCCCGCAAAACATGTCAAAATGCACAAGGAAAATTTTTTCGGAAAACAAACATGCCTTTGCTCTTTTACAAATCGAATAAAACCTGTAACCATAACAAATCTGTAAACACATGAAATTCATAACACAATGCATAATGATACATCGGCTTACGTAGCCGCTTACAAACGGACATCTCATACACACGACACTGTCTGCAAAGTCTCTAACATGAAACAGACTCTCATAACATAAATGCTCTGACTCGGCAGCACTCCGGGAGAAAATGGAGCTCGCCAATCCAGCTGGCACATCTTCTACTAACATCTTCTACTCATCTGTCTGTACCTGCGCGGCATGAAACGCAGCCCCCGAAGAAAGGGGGTCAGTACGGAATATGTACTGAGCACGTAAAGCATGAAAACAGCATAAGGAGAACATGAGATATAAATAGCAATAAAATGAGTTCATAGGGCATGTAAAAAGATAAGAGAGCAACCTGTACATATGAATGCCCTTTTGGGCGGATGCCGTGCATGCTTGTCTTTCTTTTGAAAACAGTTCTTTTTCATGTACGTATAAAACAGAACATATCATCATGTCATAGCGCCGAAATACGTCGGCTCACCCACATATGTCCGCGTCGGGCATCCCGCGTCCGAGATGGAGTTTACGCCAGCTGACCAGGTGGCAATGCGTCTATAGCGCAACATGTCTCCCTTTCCCCATATCCCCCATATACATATACATATGTCATATACATATATCATATAAGCATGCAGGAGAGCCCCAAAGAAAGCCATGTATCTATCGGAGTGACGTAAGGTCGGTAACCTCCGATGATGTTATGGAATAGCCATGGGCGTCGTGCCTCACCTTGAAGGGACAATTAATATAAGGGGAGACTAACAATGGAGAGTAACATCACGAGAAACATGGAATAGGATCGTAAGGCATCGTTTCATATACTTGGAATCTCTAAAATAGTCATTATCCATAATTAGAGTTGAGAAGTCAAGAAATAGCTTAACATTTTCACATTGTCATATTCATGGTAGGAACACATCCTCGACATATTCATCACGGACATTTCCTCATATTTGACATCATCGTTGTCAATATAAAATCATATTCGTCGTTTTAGTCATAAAAGTTCTCAACCTCTTAAAACTTGGTTTTGAAAAACATGGACATTTTAATAAAAGCAACTATGAACTATTAGGAAAAGAACTTGTACCTTGGAGTCATAGGCTTCTAACTTTTGCAAGCAAAGAAGATATAAAACGTTTAAGACATTATAACGTGGGAGTCATGCCTTTGAAAGAAAAGAGATGAGCCTTAACATACCTTATCCGTTCCCTTAGTCAATCTTAACACTTGGCCTCCCAAGATCTAAACAATAGAAATGAATACAAACATTAGCTTTGGACACTCAAGGATCCCATCCTAGGCTAACACTTTGTCTACCGGAATTTCGGCAGCATTTCGTCTGTAAATATACCATCCCCGAGAATCTAACTCGGCCAATTCATATCAACAACAATCCGGGAATTCGACCCATTAGCCAAATCGTCAACGATTAATCCAAAACACATTCTAACCTTAGCAACCTTGTCTTACAATTCAATGACATTTCGTTCATATTCAATTTAATTCGCATAACATTCAAATGACTCAATCAACATGCTACTTCATCCGACACCTTTCCATTCAACAAGAACAACATCAATCTAATTCCTTCTTTCAAATTTATTCACAACAAACCAACAATTTATGCACTAACAACATCATACTAACAATTTTATCTTTCATACATACAATAACATTGTATTCGATTTACGTAACCTTCCAATGACCCCATTAACATACTAACAATCCATACTTTAACAACATTAATCTTACAAATACAAGAAACTACACTAAATTCACATTATCTTCAAAACAGCCCATAACATTCTCTACTTCAACTTAGATCATTAAACCATCATTTTCACCATAAAATCCATACAACAACAACCAAATTATACTAAATAAAATTTGTTCATTCTTTGCCAAACAACACAACCCATATTCGGCCATTCCTCAACATACATCATTCCACGAGTTTCTTTCATTTTCTACACATTACCACAACACACAAACATGTTGAACACAATTAATTCATCATTCCTACATCAAAGCGACATGTACACGGCTACAACTTCCACACCACAATTTCATGGATTTCATTCTTTTCCACATATCACAACATATACAAACCACTCACAACACATGAAAGAAGATTGAATCTTACCTTTCTCCACTTTACTTCTTCATTCGGCTAGAGGTTGCAAACGACAAAACGAGCGGTTCAACGACTCCAATAACTATCCCACGTCGTAGAGGACCTTCCAATTAGTAGAAAAGCTTGAAGCAACAAATTTTCCATGATCAATTTTCATGGGGGGGTTCGGCCAGCCCCCTCCCTTGGCCGTTTTTTTCTCCTTCTTTTTCTTTCCTCATATTTCTTGAACTTTCTCAAGTGGAGAATGATGAATTCTTGCTTGACTTAGTCATCCATATATATATATCTATAAAAAAAATGTGCACATGATCCATGTCTTTCTCTCCTTTTTTTTTTTTTTTTTCTACAAGTTTCTTGAATTTTCCTAGTGATGAAAATGATTTTGATGACTAATTTGTCATCTTTTAGCCACTCATAAAATTTGCACACATGGACCATGGCCCACACACACACACATGGCCACATATGGCCATTTTCATGAATTCTTAGTTTCCAAATTTTCACTTTTGGCTCCAAATTTTCATGAAATGTCTAGCTTTCCATAATTCATCTTTTGGTCCCAAATTTTCCTTATTCCAAATTTACCCTTAACATTCCATACCAATAAAAGATGAATATGCAACTTATGTACTTTTAACAAAATCGAAAAAATTTACAACCTTGTCCTTAACTTGTCGCGACTAGCTCGGAATGTCCGGCGTACGAAATGCGGGATATAGGCCGTCGCAGAGCTACTAGGGCCCGTGTTCGGGCCAAGTCGTGAGGTTGTGCCCTTGGCCGGCCGCCCGCCACCCCATCACTATCGTAGGGCATAGAGCGCCAGCACGTTAGACAGAGGCGCTCCACCGCCCGCCTCGCGGTTCGAGTGCTCGAGAGCCTCCCGCCCCGGCCCGGGGCGGGAGGACAGGCTGGGCGAGTGACGCCGTTCGCCTGCTTACCGTATCAAGGCGTGTGGCGGTGTCTGTGAGGCACGAGTAGGGGATGATTATGCGTGCGTACGTGACAACAAGAGGGCTCGCTATTTCTGACCCGTAATCCGCTAGAGTTCTTCGGTCAAAGCGCGAGGAGGACCCCCTGTGAGGCTCATCGTACTGGGCTTGCGGCGTACGCCGCGGCTTATCGTGGCTTCCGAGACTGAATCGGTGGAGTTGGCGTCGCATTTGCTGGTCGGCACGACACAGTTAAACAATTGGCACGCAGTCTTCGTAGGTTGTCCAGCAGGCCGCACGCCCTCCGGCCCGTACGGGATGAGTTCGGCGCGAGGCCTTTTCTTGGCTATTTTTCACTCCCGCAGACCGAGACGAGCGTGTCTGGCCGGCATTCCCCCACATCCGAGGCGTGCGCGGGCAGAGCCGCCTCGGGAGCGAGCTCCGGGAGTTTGATTCCTTGGCTAGTACACGCCCCTACACGCGCGCATATGGTCGACGAGTGCACCGCACGTACGGGGCCGGACGGTTATTCGATTGACAGTCGTATGGCGATGGCCGTTTCTCACCCCGCACGGACACGTACCCGCACGCGCATGCCCGTGCGCCGGCGAGCGACACAGAGGGCGCCGGCCGACAGAGTTATGACAGAGCCGTGCCCCGTTAGGCTAGGACCCCACCGGTTCCGGAGATTCTCGAGGCAAGGTGCGCCCTCGAAGAAGATAGGTATTCCTCCCAGCCAACCCGGAGTACACCCTCACAGTTTGCAGGCAGGAGACCTGACAGTGCCGGATATTCAGGAGCGGGTCAGAGCTCCAGGGCTTCAGGTCGCCGTGAGCCCAGGTTGCCGCCGAGGCCACCCATACCTCGATGCACCACCGTGGAGACGCACTCCGGGGAGTGTTATCGTGCCACAGTGCCCGTTTTACCTCGCGCCCGTCGTGGCCACGCGATGAGAGATGCCCCGCCGGGGGCAGGCAGGTGGCGCGGGCCCACCCACAAAGTTTAGTGCGCCGGTTCATCTTCATCATCGCAGCCGTGCGCCCCGGGCGGGCATCTTCGCACTAACAAAGTCGCGGTAGACGCCATGGAGGAGCATCCGGGGCTAGCGGTCCTTCGAACCGCATATATGCTTTGGCCAGCCGTCAGGGACCCTCGGGAGGCGTCGCTAACGTGGTTATAGGTACATTATTGGTTTTCTCTCGAGTTGTATACACATTGATAGATCCCGCCTACTTTATCATATTTCCCCCTGTTGCTAATAAAATTAGGATAAAACCTGCACCAATAGAACCATTTGAGGTAGCTACACCGGTAGGCGATTCTGTTATAGCCAGGCAGGTATTTAGAGATTGCTCGATAATCATCTGTGACCGTTGCACTAAGGCAGATTTATTAGAGCTAGATATGACCGAAGGTGACGTTATTATGGGGTATAGGATCGTCGGCTTCTTGTTACGCTAACGTTGATTGTCAAAAGAAAGTAGTCCCGCTCCAATTCTTAGGTGAACCGTGATAGAGTGGGCAGGCAATACAGCATCGCCGAGGGGTAAGTTTATTTCATACCTCAAGGCAAGAAAAATGATCAGAAAAGGCTATATTTATCATCTGGTTCGTGTGCATGATTTAAAAGCTGAAGCACCGACTATTCAGTCAGTCCCAGTGGTTAATGAATTCCCAGATGTATTCCCAGACGAGCTTCAGTGTCTTCCTCCCGAACGGGAGATAGAATTCATGGGATAGATGTGCTGCAGGTACACTCGGCCTATATCTATTCCTCCCGTACGTAATGGCACGGCAGAATTAAAAGAATTAAAGGAGCAGCTGAGGGATCTATTAGAGAAGGGCTTCATCCGACCCAGCACGTCACCCTAGGGAGCGCCGGTATTGTTCGTGAGAAAGAAAGACGGGTCGGCTAGGATGTGTATTGATTATCGGCAGCTGAATAAGGTAACTATAAAGAATAAATACCCTCTCCCCAGGATTGATGATTTGTTTGACCAGTTGCAGGGAGCTAAATGTTTCTCGAAGATAGACCTGCGGTCAGGCTACCACCAGTGGCGAGTACGGGAGCGCGATATTCCAAAGACAACATTCGGGACCGTATGGGCATTATGAATTCGGAGTGATGTCTTTTGGTGACTAATGCTCCGGCGGTATTTATGGATCTAATGAATCGGTATTCGTACCGTTCTTAGATATGTTCGTGATTGCATTTATTGATGATATTCTGGTCTATTCTCGATCAGAAGAGGAGCACGCGGATCATCTGAGGACGGTACTTGAGGTACTCCCAAGACCAAAAATTATATGCTAAATTTTCTAAATGTGAATTACGGTCGACATCGGTGGCATTCTTGGGACATATTATTGGAGCTGACGGCATCCGGGTGGATACCCAGAAGATTAAGGCCGTAAAGAATTGGCCTAGGCCTACGACGCCTACTGAGGTATGCAGTTTTCTGGGGTTGGCTGGTTATTACAGAAGATTTGTGGAGAAGTTTGCTTCGATTTCAGGCCCTTAACAAGGCTAACTCAGAAGGGAGCAAAATTTCAGTGGACCGATGCTTGCGAACGAAGCTTCCAGTTACTGAAAGAGAAGTTGACTACAGCTCCAGTTCTGACACTTCCTGAGGGACCAGACGGGTATGTTATTTATTGTGACGCTTCCGGTGTTGGACTGGGTTGTGTATTAATGCAGCACGGCAGAGTTATAGCCTATGCCTCCCGGCAGCTCAGAAAGCACGAAAAGAATTATCCCACTCATGATCTGGAGCTCGCAGCGGTAATTCATGCTCTGAAGATATGGAGACATTATTTATATGGTGTTCATGTTGATATTTATACGGATCACGCAAACCTCCAGAGTATATCTTTAAGCGGGAGTCAATTTGCGGCGAGAGAAGGTGGTTAGAGTTGGCTTGAAAGATTATGATGTCGATATTCTATATCATCTGGGAAAGTAATGTTGTAGCGGATGCACTCAGTAGTAAGTCTATGGGCGACCTAGCGGACGTGCCATCGAGAGAAAAGAAAGAAATAGTTCGTGAGAAATTCATCGGCTAACGAAGCCTTGGAGTCCGTTTGGCCGAATCTGGAGATGCTGGGATTTCTGTCCGAGAAGTAGCTGAACCCTCTATTCTGGAAGAAATAAAGCGACATCAATATGAGGATCCTGTTCTGGTGCAGTATAGAGACACAGCCCTTGAAAAGGAAAAGACCCCGTTCGAGATTACATCTGATGGAGTATTATTACATAGGGGCAGATTATGCGTACCTGAGGTTGCAGAGCTACGGCGACAGGTTATGGGCGAGGCACATTATGCCCGTTATTCTGTTCATCCAGGAGCTACAAAAATGTATCACGACCTCAGATGTCTGTACTGGTGGGATGGTATGAAAAAGGACATAGCGGAGTTCGTTGCTCAGTGCCCAAATTGCCAGCAGGTTAAGATCGAGCACCAGAAGCCCGGTGGATTATTACAGGAGATGGAGATTCCGACTTGGAAGTGGGAGATAATTAATATGGACTTCATTACAGGTTTGCCTCGCTGTTATAGCCCACATTTTGTGCGATCGAAAATTTCGAAGTAGTCGTGGTATGTTGAAGGCAAGACTATTTTCCAACATTATTTTTAATGTACTAGTGGTTATGAATGTTGTTTATGAACATTGCTAGTATGGAAATATTGAGAAAGGTTAAGGGCAAAAAGAAAAAATTCGCAAAATGGTTCATGGTAATATTGTGGAAGCCTAGGGGCAAAATGGTAATTTCATAAATATTCAAGAAAATTCTTGAAAGTTCCAAGATGGCCGTGTGGCATGGGTAGCATGTGCCCACATTTATTTAAATGGGGGGCTAATTATATATAATGAAAGAATACATGGACCAAAGCTTGCTTAAGAAGACTCTTAGTCTTCTTTGACCATTTCTAGAAATTCAAAAAAGAAAGAAAGAATTCTCTAGAAAAAAAGAGAAGAAATGGAGGAGAAGGCATGTGACCCTCGCATGCTCACATAGACTATATATATATATATGTGTGTGAGGGATGAGGAGTTATTCATCTTTTTAATTGAAGAAAAGAAAGAAAAGAAAGAGAGAGCAAAAAAAAAGAAGGCCTTCGGCCATAGAGAAAAAGAGAGGAAAAAGAAAAGAAAAAAATTCCTAGCCTTCAATCTTGGTCCAAAAATTGTAATTCCTTTGTATTCTTATTAAGCTCAAGATCCTCTTCAAGATGACATAAATTTTGAGGCAAGGAAGTGCTTTTTTTGGCAAGTGGAAAAATTTGGAAAAGGTAAGAATTTTACTCTTTTATGTTGGAAGAATTATATATATATGTTGTAGCATGTGTAAAGTACATGAGAATCATGGAAGTATGACATGTACGTTGTGGCAAGAGTGAGGTGTGTGGTAGCCGTGTGGTGTAGTAGGGTGGAGGAAAATGGGTTGAGTTTGTTTAGTATGTTAATTATGTTGCTATGGCCTTATGAAGTAAATGGAAGGTTAATGGTTTTTGTTGTCATGGAAAAATGTTGTAGGTGTTGTAGGAAAACATGCAACTTTATTGTAGTTTATGTAACTATGAAATGGAAGTGGTAAGATGCAAATTATGATTGTTAATGAAATGGGAAGACAAAAATGCGTTATGGAAGTTTATGTTGAAAGTGGAATTTTCGGGTGAATTATGATTTTAGTGAAACTTTTTGTATAATTTGTGAAATAATGTGAAATGCTTCCGAATTGCATTTGAATGGTCTTGAATTAGTAAATGACTATGGAAATATTGATATTAGTTGGAAAGTATGAAGTTGGGGTAGAATTGGTTGCCTTATGTAGAAAAGAAGGCTATTTATGTTATAGTGTGTTTTGTGACGATTATTGATGTTCTTGGTATTGTTGTGTTGTGGTTGTTGATATTTTGGGCAGAGATAATTCTGGGGGATGTCAAATTTATAGGAAAAATCTTGCGAAAATTTCGGTAGACAAGTATGGATTTGAGTTGAATTCATAAAAGCTTAAAACTCACATTTGGTAACCATGACCATTTGTAGATTTTGGGCGAGAAGCAGGTTCGAATTTGGAGAAGCTTAAGAAGCGGAAAAGGTATGTAAGGCTTACCCTTTATTTCTCTTGGCATGTCCTAGATAGACTAGGCTTGAATTTGGACCTCGGGGACAACTCTACTCTTCGGAATTCACGTCCGAAATTGCCCCTTTTTCTTTCAGTAAAATTGAATCAATTATGTTGCTAATGGTTGGAAAAGTTGTCTAAACACCTAGAACTTGAACAAATGGGACCCGACTACCTTAAAACTATCACGAATGATATTATGAAGTGTAAAATACGTAAATTGGGTACGCCACCTCATTTGACCCGAAGTGGGCCCACAATCCCCGAGACCTATGTATATTGTTCTATTTGCCTTATTTCCGTACGATAAGAAATGAAAACCTTTGGCTAATGTTCCGAGTTTGTTATAAGTACTTGGTAACTCAGACGTGAGTATTGCGGTTCGGCTATTACGGCATAAACGCTTCGGTACGAATGATCTGATTTGAATATTTTGATATAAGCATTCCGATGGAAATATTCTAATACAAGTGTTCTGATATAAGTATTTGAGAATAAATGTTCTGATATATATGTTTTGATATAAGTATCCTGACATAAGTATTCTGGTATAAGCATCCCGATAGGATAACTCTGGTATGAGTATTCTGGTATGAGCGTACGATATAAATATTTCGCTATGTGTATTTGGATACGAGTCGTAGATCAGTATTCCAATATGAGTATACTTTCTATAAGCCTTAATGTTCTTCGTGGATCGCTTAAAAAGTCCGAAGAGGTTTACGTATTTCAAGCGCTCATATCGTCACGATACTAACTCGGACGAACCCCGAAACTAGTTTCGAGCCTCACGAATATCGGTAAGTGTACGTGTTCATCGGGTCTGGATTTGTGTGCGTATGGTTTCTCACGGCTACGCTCGTGCGCGGCCCTGTCCCCATCTTTCAGCTGCGTCCGGGCCGAGGTTACGGTATGTTCTTGTGCGTACTCCACGGTACGATTCCAGCACGTCCGGAGCCGAGGGTTCTGTTGTCGTGCTCTTGCTTTGCATTCGCTACCGCGTCCCTCATGGGCGGGCCGGGCTGTTTATGCGCATGATATTATGATCTAATGATATGGGGACGGGGCCCGAGGGATGGCATATGATGCATACGTTCACCGCGTCCCGTGCTAGAGAAGGGTTACGTGCCGCGTCCCTCGGAGGAGGCGGGATACATTATCACATATGCTTATGATAATATATGATACGGTATGCATAATGCGTAGTGCGAAAATAAGCATTTTAATATTACGGACACTACGATGATGATTTGTAAATCGGAACACGCATCTACGGTTTTGATAAGGCTCTGCCTATTATGCCTCATTAACGATTTTGATTACGAATACGTACGATATATTCTACGTACGTACGCTGCGTTTACGGAATGCATCCGACACGGTTACGTACGTCGACTCGACTACGGGTATGTTCGATATAGTTACGTACGTTCGATAGTTCGTCCGATATATGACCTCGTGCGAACGTTACATGCGTTCGCTGAGTCGACGTGTGACATCGCCCGGTGCGCTGTGTTCTGTACCTCTTCGGACATGCGATCGTAATTGTAAAATAAGCGAGTTTAGTACTGCGGGCGACTTACTTACCTTCTGTATCCTTACGAGTATATGGGACGGGTATGCGGGTTTGTGTACGAGAAATAGGCGTACGGCATTTTGACTAACCGTCTTATCTTTTAGTCTTTTTGTTTGTTTCGAGTTATGGTTACATTTTTTACGTATCGCATGCCTTGCGTACTCGGTACAATCCCGTACTGACCCCTGTCTTCGAGTACACGTTTTCATGCCACGCGAACACTCCCAGGTGAGGGCGAAGTTATTATAGAAGGTGTTCCGGCGGAGAGATGGCAAGCTCGGATTCTCTCGGAGGGCTGCCAAGTCGAGTTTGTTTGTTATGATGTCCGGATGTATGTTAGAGACTTTGCGAGGACGAGCGTCGTGGGTGCTGGTTGTAAGTACGCCAGCGGCTCCGTCCCCGGCCGATATATCTTTGGTCACCGTATTCCTGTTGAATTTTGTATGATTATAAATTGGTTCGATTTGGCTGAGAAAAGAATATTTACGAAGAATTTTGCTATGTATTTTATCCTCTTTGATTTAAAAAAAGTACGGAAGTGATTTTGTGTGCGGCAAGAGTCGAGGGTTCGCTCGGCCCCTAAATAAGGGTCGGTGTATCACACCCTGGTAAGGTCGGGGTGTGACACTGCGCCTCGAAATATGATTCCATACGGGTTATCGTTGACACGGCAGCAAATCGGCCCATTTTCCCCAGGTCGGAACTACCTACTCTCGGTACACGGATTATGCCGGATTATATATTAAGGAGATAGTAAGACTTCACGGAGTTCCTATATCTATCATCTAAACGGAGGTACCCGAGTTTATAGCTAATTTAAGCGAGATCATTTCGGGAAGGATTGGGGACCCGGGTGAGTCTTAGTACGGCATTTCATTCTCGGTCGGTGGACGGGCGGCGTACTATCCCGGACGCTAGAAGACATGTTACGGGCTTTGTGTTATTGATTTCGAGAGGTAGGCGGGATGATCATTTACCGCTGGTTGAATTTGCCATAATATGCTTCCTGGCTCCCGGTATCCGAATGGCCACCGTGCGAGGCTGCATATGGCCGAGAAAATGCGGGTCACCGATCGGTACAGTTCGAGGTTGGCGAAACAAAATTAATTGGCCCGGATATGATCCGACAAGCGAGTTCGATAAGGTAAAAATTATTCGAAAGATTGTTAGCGACGACGAAATCGTATGCGGATAATCGAGTCGGCAACACAGGTTCCGGAGTTGGTGATTGGGTATTCCTGAAGGTATCACCTATGAAAGGTGTTATGAGATTCGGCAAGAAGGGGAAGCTCAGTCCGAGATATATTGGGCCCTATCAGGTTATCCGGAGAATAGGCAAAGTTGCCTATAAATTGGATCTGCCAGCGGATTTGGGAGCGATCTTGTCCAAATATTCCACGTTTCTATGCTTCGCACGTGTATTGGTGACCCTTCCAGAATCTCTCCCACAGATGATATCCAGGTCACGGAGGAGCTATCCTACGAAGAGCAGCCTATAGCTATATTGGATCGTCAGATAAAAGGGTTCGAAAAAAAGATTGCCTCCAAGGGGCAGGGGGAATAATAACAG
>NW_026715674.1:0-32208 GCF_029784015.1 Lycium ferocissimum | reverse complement strand
AGCTATCCGGTGCGCTTAGTCAGCGACGCGTGGTATCTCAGTCCTAACTTCATTTCTTTGATTCTCTTAACTAATTAACAACTAGTAATTTATCCTTACTTGGTTGTTAACGAGTTCTTGAGTCCGTCTGTCCTTTCATACCAATTATTTTCGTTCTTTTCTCGTTTTAAGTTCGTTGATAATCTCTTGGTTCAAGTCCGTTAGTTTGAATTGAGTCATCCATTTTTTCTGAGTTGAACAAGAATCCGTTCCGGCTAAGAGTAGAAACTAAATCCCTTGTATCACGACCCAACCGGAGGGCCGCGACGAGCACCTGGTGCTAGCCCACCCGATCACCCCTTAACATACTTATACATCACATCTAGGTGAGCCACATAGTTAAATCATGTTTTTCATTCATCATCATTCTAATCTCATTGGGCAACAACACATCTATATCATCAATAACATCTATGCCCATATAAATGTACATAAGCCGACAAGGCTATCAAAATAACATCCCAAAATATAGGCGATAAGGCTAAAACATATCTAACCATATACACGTGTCTACGAGCCTCTAAGAAGGGTACGTCATATCATAATATGGGCGGGACAGACCACGCCGTGCCCATGAATATGTACACAAAAGAATCTATACCAAAAGCTGCAGCTCTGAATGAAGTGGAGCTCCACTATGTAGTCCCTGAGGAATATAGCTATGGATCGATTCTGTCTCCCTGGCCACCTGCGGGCATGACGCAGCGTCCATAAACAAAAGGACATCAGTACGAAGAATGTACTGAGTATGTAAAGCATGATCAATATCAATATGTAAAGCATGATCAATATCAATATGAAAGCATAATAGTCAACATATGAAATAACATAGGATGGGAGATAATAGCATTATCGTCATAACACTTACTTGCTTTCCATAGGGACGTTCCATTTCTATTGCGTATTCATATACATACATCCATATCCGTACTCATTTACCTTTCATATCCATTTTCGTATTCGTATTCATATTTCCTTTCATACTCATACTCATATCATATATACTGCATATACATAGCTTTTATATAGCATACCCGACCACGAAGGTTCGGTGTTTCACATAGTCAGGCCCTACCAAGCCCAAAGGTCATACACAGGCCCTACCAAGGCTCGTGGTTGTTCGTACCCAATCGCAAAGGTGCGCGCGCGTATCGTCATATATAGATATATATATATATATATACATACTCACTATATTCTACCCGGCCATATAAGCTCGGGGTTCTGATAACCTCTCGTAGGCACACATACATATAAGCTCATATTTATCTTTAGCCTTTTTACTATCGTCATTCATTACATTCAACCTTTAGAGGATTACTCGTCGTATAAGAAACTTAGTACAATCGTATCATATTGGGAATCATAAGCTTCGTAGCTTCTAGAGATAGGATCATTGCAGAATATCGTAGGTGTTAGAACCCGTATTTTTGTACATTGGAACAATCCGGATTTAATTATGATAAATTAAGGACAAAACTATTTCGGGATACAAAGTCGGGATTTTTGACCTTCGATTTTATTTTGAGATATAAGTTGTGCATGAATTTATTGGTATGGAACAATTAGGAAAATTTGGGACCAAAAGTGATAAAAATTGGAAGATGAAAATCATCCACAATTCCATGTTGGCCGTGTATAGTGGGAGAGGGACCCCACACAAATTTGTGTCATCTTTTAATTGGGACAACTCATTAATGTGGGCCAATATTTTTGTACAACTCAAGGGGGGATTAAAAGATGACTTGCTAGTCATCTTTAGCTCATTTCAACACTTGCAAAAAAAAGAGAGAAGCTGAAAACCCCAAGGAGGAGCTCTCGGCCAGCCATAGAAAAATTCAACCCCATTTCTAGCTCTTCCAAAATTATTCCATTGATGTAAACCCACTATATTGAGGTCCCTAAGTAGCGTGGAAGCATCGTTGGAGCGATCAATCCATTATTTTTCATCCTTGGGAAACCCTAGCCTATTGGAAGTTGAAGAGAAAAAGGTAAGATTTGATCTTGTTTTTGTGTTATGAAGGTTATATTCATGTTGTAGTATCTTTGTCACACCCTAATTTCCGATAGGGCATGATGGGCACCCGACCTTTACTTAAGGCCGAGCGAACCCGCAGACTCTCATAATACTCATAACCATACCGGGCCCACAAAACATAACATAAGCACATGGTGAAAATTTTTTCAAAGAACAACATTCTTTTCGCTTTTTCGAATCAAATAAAATCTGTAGTCACAACAAATCTGTAACGTAATGCGTAATAATACATCGGCTTACATAGCCGATTACAAAACTGACATATCACACACACGACATTGTCTGCAAAGTCTCTACCAACATCTCAGATGCCACACAAACGCACTCGACTCGGCGAAGATCACGGAGGAAATGGAGCTCGCCAATCCCCGGAACATCTCCTGCTATCATCATCTACTCATCTGCTGGTACACAACGCGGCATGAAACGCAGCCTCGAAGAAAGGGGTCGATACGAAATATGTACCGAGTATGCAAAGCGAAAAATACGAAAACGAAATCATAACCGAAGTCGAAGTACGAGAAAGTGAGCACCATAGTCGAATACCAAAGTGCGTGCATCCGACATACAAATCATACGTAAGAGGTACGAGAGACAAATATGAAAATCGAAGGCCAAAATGCTTCGCTTTCTTTCAACAAAACATTTTTGTCTTATATATACGGATGATCAAACGTATCCTATGAGCTGACATTAACCGACTGATCATAATCCAGACTGTCAAAATCACATATCATATGCACACATACACATACCGCGGCCAAGTATCCAGCGGTCAATATCACACATACCGCGGTCAAGTATCCAGCGGTCAATATCACACATACCGCGGTCAAGTATCCAGCGGTCAATATCACACATACCGCGGTCAAGTATCCAGCGGTCAATATCACACATACCGCGGTCAAGAATCCAGCGGTCAATATCACACATACCGCGGTCAAGTATCCAGCGGTCAATATCACACATACCGTGGTCAAGAATCCAGCGGTAATATCACATATACATATACGTATACACATACACATATACATACACATACACATGCACACACACATACCGCGGCCAGGAACCCAGCGGTAAATGTAACAACAGAACGCACGAACAGAATCACGAGTAACCAAATACAGTTTAATCATTTTCAAAGACTTAATAGGCTAATCAAAACGAGCCATCGTTTATAAACCAAAACGAGTAGTCAAATCGATTTTCTTCCGAACGTCACTCGGAACATATCAACCCAACTTCGAAAACCGCGATTACGTATCAAAATCACATACATAAAAATTCTTATTTCAGACTCAACAGATAAATAAGTAATCATACTCGGGGGTCGGAAAGATAGTCATATTGAATTCTTTCAAAAATAGGTCATTAGAACCAACATAGAAAGTCGCGGGACCCACGGACGAGTGTCAACCCAATCCGGGCCCGCCTATGAAAATTAAAGTCCTTATACGTTATAGAATCATTTGCGAAAATATCAAAGACATCCGGTTCTGTTTGTGAAAGTTACGGACGTTCGTAGTTTTCGGAATCGTTTAGGAACAAAACTCTTTTTTTTAAAAAACCAACTTTTGTGCAACTTTTGAAATTTAGCCATACAAAAGACATAAGATCCTTTCGGAACAAACCGTGTACGTAGCATTTCAAATCCAACCATATCAAGGACATACGGATCATAGCTTGACCATATTAAGGATGCCAACATCACAAAGCGGATACGAATCATAAACATCTTCGGATTTTTCGAATAGAATTACCCCCAAGGCTCATAACATATCATACCTTACTCATATCTAAGACATGCCCAAAAGAAGGAAAGGTAAGCCTTACATACCTTGATCGCTTCCTACGCTAATCCAAATTTAAGTCTTGACTTCTCGAGATCTACAACACATCAATAGGCATCGAACATTAGCCATAAGCATCAGAAAGTTCAACTCCAAACCATCATTTTATCTACGAAATTTGGGCAGCATTTCCCCCGTAAATACACCAACCCCGAGACTTCAACTCGGCCAAATCAACAACAACAACACCAATAACCAAACTAGCAACATCAATAACCAATTCAAAATGCATTCTAGCATTAAATACTCTTTTCTACATAATTCGGCAACATTCATGCATATTCAATTCAACTTCATATATTCAAACTAATATCAACGATCGCATATTCGAATACCAATCCAAAACCATTCAAGGACATTTCCAACAATCCGCACAATATTTCAAACAACCCAATTAGTGCTCCACTCCACCCGAAACCTCAAATTTCCATAAGAACAACAACAATACATTTTCTTTCTTCAAAATTCACAAACCATACTAACAATCCATACTTTAACAACATTAATCTCATAATTACAAGAAACTATATTAAGATTACATTGACTTCCAAAACAGCCCATATACAACTTTACCTTCAACTTGGTGCATTAATTCTTCATTTTGTTCATCATAAATCCACAACAACAACAATCTAAACATGCTAAATAAACTTACTTCTTCACTTACACCAACCATAGCATGTACACGGCCACACACACTACAATTACAACTTCAACTTGAACCATTCAATACCTTCATTCTCATTACATAATCCATGACAACAACAACCAAAATACTAAGTAAAATCACTTCGCTATAAGCTACCAAAAACAGCCCCTATTCGGCCAACACCAACATACATCAATTCCATGATTTTCATTCATTTTCTACACATTACAACAACACACACACATGTTGAATACAATTAATTCATCACTCCATACAACACACACCTACACACGACCAAACTACAACTCACGGCTACAACTTCAACATCATACCTTCATGTATTTCATTCACTTCTACATATCACAACATGCACAAATCATCCATAAAACATGTAAGGAAGATGAAACCTCACCTTTTCTATTGACTTCACCCTCGGCTAAGGTTGATGAATCGCAACAACGAACGATTTTCTTGTTCCAACAACCACTCCATGTTGACGAGGGCCCTTCAATTAGTAGGAAAGCTAGAAGAAAATATTTTTTTTTGCCCAAGATTTTTGGTCTTCATTTTTTTTTTCTTGGCCGTTTTTTCCTCTTTCCTTTTTTCTCCATTTTTCTTGAAGTTTCTAGGAGATGAAAATGATGAAGATGACTTAAGTTAGTCATCTTATGCTCCATATATAATTTGCACAAGTGGCCCTATGGCCCACATCTCACACATGGCCACATATGGCCATTTTCATGAATTTAAGTTTCCCTAATTTCACTTCTAGCCCCAAATTTTCATGAAATGCTCAACTCTCCATAATTCACTTTTAACCCCAAATTTTTTCTTATTCCAATTTTACCCTTATTCCAATTATGCAACTTGCGCATTAAAACAAAAAAAATCAACAAAACCGAAAATTAAAAGTCTTGTACATAACTTGTCGCAACCAACTTAGAATATTCCAACGTCCAAAGTACGGGGTATAACATCCTTTCCCCCTTTAGAACATTCGTCCTCGAATGTTCAACTAGTCGTATGGGGTCTTAAGGATCTCGGAGGGGTTTCCTTTATTACCATAGCACGCAATCTCGTTCACCAAATATTCCCAAACGCTACTCAAACTCACCTCAATACTAGAGTCGTGATGCACTTCCTTTCTCTTCGCCGGTCTAATTCACCCCGTTCTACGCGACCTCGTAAGGTTTCTACCCACGCCACACACTCTAATTTCCCTTAGGCCACTCTAGCTTCTCATTTGCCTCTTGCGTCTGAATTTTTAAAATTTTCAGAAAACTTCCCGCGGGTCACCCATCCTAAAATTGCTCTCACTCAAAGACGCTTAACTTTGGATTTACGATGAAATATGATGCGGTCTGCTAGTATGATCGCGTCCACCTCACCACATAACCTTCAACACATAACTGGAGTAAGTTGAGACCTTTACGCATTTCAACACGCCCTCATAACACAATTAATTGTTTTAGCCTCCTTACTCTTGTCTTACTCATACTATTACTTCTTTCTCGATATCCGCCGTACTCGTGGCTTAGTCAAATCTTATCATTACTATCGGCACGACCTTTCACGTCGTATTACAAACCTATATCTCACTCTCCTTTTTTTTTTTTTTTTTTTTATAAAATATATTTCGGCGAGTTTCCTATATTTCTTACTATCTCAAAACTTTCCGTACACGGAAATACCAACAATGCCTCACGGGGCATATATATATATATATATATATATATATATATATATATATATATATATATATATCATATCATATCGCAGCCACACAAGGCTCCCAATATCATCAACAGTACAAAAATTATGCCCAACACAAACAGCACCTGTTACATTTTCTTGTTTACTTTCCCCCTTTAGTTTTCAACTTGTATTACAATCGCAACTTCAATATCTTTCCCGACATATATCTTTCATACCTTTGCTTACCTGCGTACTCTGTAACTTCCAACATCATCAATCGTTTTCTTCCATCAATGTCATTCTTCTGCTGAAACCAAAGGTTAGTGCAAGAAATCTCATTTTCTATAGCTTGGCTCTATGGCACGATCTCGGATATGAAAGAAGAGTAACCACCACTAGATGCCCCGTAGCCTCCGTTTATAGACACACACATACCGTGGCGCGCAACACACCATAAACAAGACTCTACCGGACACGACTTTGCAGACAACCCCTAGGACGAACTGCTCTGATACCAATTTGTCACACCCTAATTTCCGATAGGGCATGATGGGCACCCGACCTTTACTTAAGGCCGAGCGAACCCGCAGACTCTCATAATACTCATAACCATACCGGGCCCACAAAACATAACATAAGCACATGGTGAAAATTTTTCAAAGAACAACATTCTTTTCGCTTTTTTCGAATCAAATAAAATCTGTAGTCACAACAAATGCCAACGTAATGCGTAATAATACATCGGCTTACATAATTACAAAAGCCGACATATCACACACACGACAATTCAACTTCATATATTCAAACTAATATCAACAAAGTCTCTACCAACATCTCGGATGCCACAAACGCACTCGACTCGGCGGCCTCCGGAGGAAATGGAGCTCGCCAATCCCGCCGGAACATCTCTCTATCATCATCTACTCATCTGTGGGTACCTGCGCGGCATGAAACGCATCCCCCGAAGAAAGAGGGTCAGTACGAAATATCTACTGAGTATGCAAAGCAGAAAATACGGAAAACGAAATCATAACCGAAGTCAGAAGTACAGAAAGTGAGCACCATAGTCAGAATACCAAAGTGCGTGCATCCGACATACAAATCATACGTAAGAGGTACAGGAGACAAATATGAAAATCGAAGAAGGCCAAAATGCTTCGCTTTTCAACAAAACATTTCTGTCTTATATATACGGATGATCAAACGTATCCTATGAGCTGACATTAACCGACTGATCATAATCCAGACTGTCAAAATCACATATCATATGCACACATACACATACCGCGGCCAAGTATCCAGCGGTCAATATCACACATACCGCGGTCAAGTATCCAAATTTCTTACTATCTCAAAACTCCGGAACAATGCATATATATATATATATATATATATATATATATATATATATATATATCACACATACCGCGGTCAAGTATCCAACACAAACAAACATGTCAATATCACACATACCGCGGTCAAGTATCCGGCTCTATGGCGGTCAATATCACACATACCGCGGTCAAGAATCCAGCGGTCAATATCACACATACCGCGGTCAAGTATCCAGCGGTCAATATCACACATACCGTGATCAAGAATCCAGCGGTAATATCACATATACATATACGTATACACATACACATATACATACACATACACATACACATGCACACACACATACCGCGGCCAGGAACCCAGCGGTAAATGTAACAACAGAACGCACGAACAGAATCACGAGTAACCAAATACAGTTTAATCATTTTCAAAGAATTAATAGGCTAATCAAAACGAGCCATCGTTTATAAACCAAAACGAAGAGTCAAATCGATTTTCTTCCGAACGTCACTCGGGAACATATCAACCCGAACTTCGAAACCGCGATTCACGTATCACGTATCGAGAATCACATACATAAAAATCCTTATTTCGGACTTAACGTATAAATAAGTAATCATACTGGGGTCGGAAAGATAGTCATATTGAATTCTTTCAAAAATAGGTCATTAGAACCAACATAGAAAGTCGCGGGACCCACGGACGAGCGTCAACCCAATCCGGGCCCGCCTATGAAAATTAAAGTCCTTATACGTTATAGAATCATTTGCGAAAATATCAAAGACATCCGGTTCTGTTTGTGAAAGTTACGGACGTTCGTAGTTTTCGGAATCGTTTAGGAACAAAACTCTTTTTTTTAAAAAACCAACTTTTGTGCAACTTTTGAAATTTAGCCATACAAAAGACATAAGATCCTTTCGGAACAAACCGTGTACGTAGCATTTCAAATCCAACCATATCAAGGACATACGGATCATAGCTTGACCATATTAAGGATGCCAACATCACAAAGCGGATACGAATCATAAACATCTTCGGATTTTTCGAATAGAATTACCCCCAAGGCTCATAACATATCATACCTTACTCATATCTAAGACATGCCCAAAAGAAGGAAAGGTAAGCCTTACATACCTTGATCGCTTCCTACGCTAATCCAAATTTAAGTCTTGACTTCTCGAGATCTACAACACATCAATAGGCATCGAACATTAGCCATAAGCATCAGAAAGTTCAACTCCAAACCATCATTTTATCTACGAAATTTGGGCAGCATTTCCCTGAAATACACCAACCCCGAGAATTCAACTCGGCCAAATCAACAACAACAACACCAATAACCAAACTAGCAACATCAATAACCAATTCAAAATGCATTCTAGCATTAAATACTCTTTCTACATAATTCGGCAACATTCATGCATATTCAATTCAACTTCATATATTCAAACTAATATCAACGATCGCATATTCGAATACCAATCCAAAACCATTCAAGGACATTTCCAACAATCCACACAATATTTCAAACAACCCAATTAGTGCTCCACTCCACCCGAAACCTCAAATTTCCATAAGAACAACAACAATACATTTTCTTTCTTCAAAATTCACAAACCATACTAACAATCCATACTTTAACAACATTAATCTCATAATTACAAGAAACTATATTAAGATTACATTGACTTCCAAAACAGCCCATATACAACTTTACCTTCAACTTGGTGCATTAATTCTTCATTTTGTTCATCATAAATCCACAACAACAACAATCTAAACATGCTAAATAAACTTACTTCTTCACTTCTACACCAACCATAGCATGTACACGGCCACACACACTACAATTACAACTTCAACTTGAACCATTCAATACCTTCATTCTCATTACATAATCCATGACAACAACAACCAAAATACTAAGTAAAATCACTTCGCTATAAGCTACCAAAAATAGCCCCTATTTGGCCAACACCAACATACATCAATTCCATGATTTTCATTCATTTTCTACACATTACAACAACACACACACATGTTGAATACAATTAATTCATCACTCCATACAACACACACCTACACACGGCCAAACTACAACTCACGGATACAACTTCAACATCATACCTTCATGTATTTCATTCATTTCTACATATCACAACATGCACAAATCATCCATAAAACATGTAAGGAAGATGAAACCTCACCTTTTCTATTGACTTCACCCTCGGCTAAGGTTGATGAATCGCAACAACGAACGATTTTCTTGTTCCAACAACCACTCCATGTTGACGAGGGCCCTTCAATTAGTAGGAAAGCTAGAAGAAATTATTTTTTTTTGCCCAAGATTTTTGGTCTTCATTTTTTTTTTCTTGGCCGTTTTTTCCTCTTTCCTTTTTTCTCCATTTTTCTTGAAGTTTCTAGGAGATGAAAATGATGAAGATGACTTAAGTTAGTCATCTTATGCTCCATATATAATTTGCACAAGTGGGCCTATATGGCCCACATCTCACATGGCCACATATGGCCATTTTCATGAATTTAAGTTTCCCTAATTTCACTTCTAGCCCCAAATTTTCATGAAATGCTCAACTCTCCATAATTCACTTTTAACCCCAAATTTTTTCTTATTCCAATTTTACCCTTATTCCAATTATGCAACTTGCGTGTTAAAACAAAAAAAATCAACAAAACCGAAAATTGAAAGTCTTGTACATAACTTGTCGCAACCAACTTAGAATATTCCAACGTCCAAAGTACGGGGTATAACAATCTTATAATGGAGGAAAATCATGAAATATGAAATGTTGGAGGTGAGTTGTGTATGTGGAGCTTGAGCCGTGTAAATGGGTGTTGTTGTGTTGTGATTGAAATTATGAATTAATGCCTAGTTAGTTGATTATGATCATTGTAAGGTGAAGAACGATTGAGAATTATCCATTTATGTATATGTGTAGTGTTGGTCGAAATGGGTCATATTATATGACAATGAACGAATGAATATCGCTTAATGTTTTAATCGTCGTCGCTATGAATTTTATGTTGGAAATGAATGTTTATTGACTCAAATTGATGTTGTAAATGTCACGGACTGATTTGGAGGCTATTGTATATTTAATGTAATTGGTATATGGATGAGATAGCATTGTTAGAATAAATTGTGGATACAAATCATGACATGAAAATGAGGAATGGGTATAGGGTCTCTCGGTTTAGGGGCTGTTTTCGGCCTAATTTGGAAAAATTTGGGTTGTCGGAAATGTTGTATGAATTGCTTAGAATGTCCTTAACTATTGTTGGTAGGGGTTTGGGTTAGTATGTGAATGTATAAGCGTTGATTTTGGCTTGAAGGTAAGTCGTCAAATTGAATTTATGTAAGTTGTTGAATAATGGAAAAGAAAGCTATTGTTGTTGTATTGCTTTCCGGATTGGTTGTTGATGTTGCTAGGTTGGTTATTGTTGTTGTTGTTGATTGATATGGCCGAGTTAAATTCTCGGGTGGCCTATTTACGGGGAAATCTTTGCCAAATTTCGTAGAATTAAGGGCGAATTTGGAAATTGAGGCCCAAAAGTCATTAGCTAATGTTTGGCATTTTATGGCTTGTTTATAGATCGTGGGCAGCCCGAATCATAGGTTGGATTAGCTTGAGTTTGGATCATTTTGGAGAGCGTTTGAGGTATGTAAAGTAACCTTTCTTTTTGGCATGCCTTAGTTAAAGTAGGCTATGATACGAGCCTCTAGGAAACTCTATTCTCGCAATCCGAGCTTGTCTATGATTCGCATGTGTTTCCTTGGTATTCTTGTGCTCATATGCCATAACATTGATCCTTATATCCTTGGAATTCATAATTTGTAAAGATGTCATGAAAGCTGATTTTTGGTTTTAAAGCTTATTCTTTAGCGATTCCAAAAGTTCAAACTCTCATAACTTTCTCAGAAAAGCTCGGATTACTTTGAAATTTTCGTAGGAGTTTGTATGATATAGAATGAGTATGTTTTTCATAGGCGGCCGGTCTATACTCGTCCGTGGGTCCCGCGACGCCCTTTTATGTGAATTTGATAACTTTGAAACAAAAAGTAATAATTATTATTCCGATTTCGAATATGACTATTTTACTTATCTTTTGGATTTATGATAATGATTTTATGCATATGATTACTCACTACTCCGCTCGTGCCTACTATGATATCGTTCACCGGTTCCCGGGCCGGTTCTGTTGTCGTGCGCATTATGATACATTCCGGTGTTATGCTGTGATTATGGTTCACCGAGCTCCTCGCTCGAGGGCCGGGTCCACTTATGTTTGGCGTTATCTTTGTGTTTGTTGTGATGTGATGTGTGACGGGGATTCGGAGATTTGAAACTTTTGGTGTTATGCTTGTGTTATGGCGTCATCGACAAAGCGGGCGACCATATTTCGTGCCCTATGCATGATTTATATTTTGAAGTAACCTTTTGATATTTTGGAAATGCATTTACTTTCGTACCTCTATTTCGATTTGATCTCGGATTGTACATTACATTTTCTCGCTTTGCATACTCGTACATATTTCGTCGACCCTTTCTTCTGGGCTGCGTTTTTCATGCCACACGCAGGTACAGACGCACAGTTTGGTGATCCACCTGTTTAGGACACCCTCTTCTGCTATTTGGAGTGCTCCTCTCATTCCGGAGCTTATACTTTTGGTATATATTCGTCCGTTGCATTTATATATATTTGTTCATGGGTACGGCGGGGCCCTGTCCCGTCATATGATTCTGTCTGTCTGTTTAGAGGTCTGTGGACATGTTTGTGGGTGGTGCCTACTCTCGTACGGTTGTGTTTGTATATGTTGTGTTTGGGCGATTCCATTCGCCGGCCGGCCCCCCGCCGGCCCGCATATGTATATATGTTGCTCCGTTGTCCTGTGTGGCCTTTGTTGTTGGTATTTTTACGTAGCGAGGTTATTTTGGATAGTCAGTAAAACAAAGGAAACTCTGCCGAAATTTTTATGGAAATCTGTATAAATTTGGAACACAGTCTTATCGGCTTCACACCATAAACAGGGCTCTACTGGACACGACTTTGCAGACAACCCCTAGGACGAACCGCTCTGATACCAATTTGTCACACCCTTAATTCTGATAGGGTGTGATGGGCACCCGACCCTTACCTAGGGCCGAGCGAACCCGCTGACTCTTACGACATTCATAATCATACTGGCTCTCAAATCATGACACAATTGCTTAATGAATGTTTTTCGAAAAATCCAACATGCTTTTCATCTTTTTCAAATCAGATAAAATCTATAACATATAACACTTATAATACAATGCGTAATAATACATCGGCTTACATAACCTACATCTTACACTCACGTCACTATCTGCAAAGTCTCTAACATAGAACAAACTGACGTAACATGGTGCTTTGACTCGGCAGCACTCCGAAGGAACTGGAGCTCGCCAATCCCGCTGGAACATCTTCTAATAATATCCTCAGCTCATTTGGGTGTACCTGCGCGGCATGAAACGCAGACCCGAAGAAAGGGGGTCGATGCGGAATATGTACTGAGTATGTAAAGCATGAAATACAGTAAGCGGGATCATACTGAAGTAAAGAATACGAAAAATCATAAAATTTTCCTTTCAAAAAGATTTATCATGCATATCAAAATTATATAATCATCATGTTTACATATAATGTGTCCCGGCCCTCTAATGAGGGACTCGGTAGATAAAATCATATCATAATCGTATCATTACGTCATCGTACATATATACCGTACCCGGCCCTCTAGTGAGGGACTTGGTGAGTAAAATCATATCATAATCATGTATGCGTACGGATATACATATATATACATACCGTACCCGGCCCTCTGTGAGGGACTCGGTGAATAAGCGTGTCCGGCCCCGCTAGCAAGGGACTCGGTATGCCATCCTGGCCGCCATCCCCATCTCATCACATCATCATATCATCATACATATATTTATATATATATATAGCGTACCCGGCCCTCTAGTGACGGACTCGGTGAACAATGCAGAGAAGTTGCACGAATGCGTACCCGGCCCGGGACTTGGTGAAAGATGCATTGAGGCATGCACGAGCAGAGTAGTGAAAAACCATATGCACATAAATCAACATCATAGACTCAATGAAGTAAGTAGTCGACGCTCGAGAGTCAAATCGGAAATCATGGTAAGTTCTTTCAAAGACAAGTCGTTAGGGCTATACCAAAGTAAATCTCGGGCCCATGAGACATACGTCAAACCAACTCGGCCCGCACATGAAAGTTAAAGTCATTATACATTATGGAATCATTTGTGAGCGTTTCAAAGCAATCCGGTTTTGTTTGCGAAAGTTACGGACGTTTTTAGACATAGGATCTTTTAAAAACGAAATTCTTTATGCAATGTTTGAAATCCAAGTATACATAAGGCTTAAGTACCATATGAGGAATATCGTATCATGAAGCATATAAGAATCATATACATACTCGGAACGTAAGAGTGGAGTTACCCCAAAGCATAAATCATGTCATATCTTACGTACGTCTAAGACATGCCAAAGAAGGAAAAGGTAAGCCTTACATACCTTAGCCGCTTCCTAAGCTAATCCGACTCGAGTCCCGACTCTCCAAGGTCTACACAACGTCAATGGATATCAAATATTAGTCATAAACATCGAAGAATCCAATTCCAAGCCATTACTTTTTCTACAGAAATTTGGGCAAAATTTCCCCTAAAATTGGACATCCCAAGAATTTAACTCGGCCAAATTCATCAACAACCATACCAACAAATATTCCAACAACATCAACCATTAATTCAAAACGCATTCTAACATTAATAACCTTCTTTCACATATTGCGACGACATTCATTTATATTCGATTCAACTTCATACATTCAAACTAATATCCACGATCGCATATTCAAATACCGATCCAAACCATTCACACAAGATTCAAGAGCGCTTTAAACAATCCGCAAAATATTCAAAATACTTCAAACAATATACTACTCCACCCGAAACTATTCCAATTCAACAAGAACGTTACCAACACCTTTCTTTCTTCCACATTCATAAACTATGTCAACAATACATGCGTTTACAACTTCATTTTCATAAATTCAAGAAACCATATCAAGATCACATTATCTTCCAATTCAGCCCACACAGTTATAACTTCAACTTGGATCATTAGAACTTCATTTTACATCATAGAATTCACAACGACGACAACCAAAATACTACATCACATTAGTCCCACATACCTACACCAAATCAGCCCATTTTCGGCCAACACCACAACATACACGGCTAAAACTTCAACATCAGACTTTCATGCATTTCATTCATTTCTACATCACATAATCCATAACAACAACCACCAAAATACTAAATAACATTAATTCATTATTCCTACAACATATAGCACAATTCACGGCCACAACAACATCACCCCAATTTTGTGATTTTCATTCGTTTCTACATACCACAACATACACAAACCATGCATAACTTATGAGAATAAGGATTAAATCTCACCTTCTTGCCTCAACTCCACCACTCGGCCAAAGTTGTGTTTGGCGAAAACGATTGCTTTGCTTGCTCCAACAACCATTCCACGTTAACGAGGGCCTTCCATTTAGTAGGAAAACTAGGAGAAAAATAATTTTTCTTGGTCACCTTCCATGGTGGCATGTTCAGCCACCACGGCCGAATTTTGCCTCCTTTTCTTTTTCTCTAAACTTCATGAATTTTCTAGGTGGGAGATGGAAAAGATGACTAATTAGTCATCTTCTATGCTCTTATATTAAACATCCATGTGGCCATGGCCCACATCACATGTGGCCGGCCACGTGGCCTCTTTTTATTCATGAATAACAACTTCCATTAATTCATTTTTGGCCCCAAGTTTTCATGAAATGTCCAACTTCCCATAATTCACTTTTGGTCCCATATTTCATAAAATATTAGTTTCCATAATTTCACTTTTAACCCCAAATTTTCCTTAATATCTCCATCCAATGAAATCATAAGCGACTTTGTGCATTAAAACAAAATCGGAAAATAGCCTTGTCCATAACTTCCCGCCATTTACTCAGAATATCCCGACGTACGAAATGCGGGATATAACATCCTTCCCCCCTTTAGAAAATTCATCGTCGAATGTTCAACTAGTCGCATAGGGTCTTAAAGATCTCGGGTTTGTCACACCCCGACCTTACTAGGGTGTGATGGGCACCCGACCCCATATTCGGAGCCGAGCGAACCCGCTGACTCTTATTACCTACGTACTTTCTTGGGTTCTTAGATCAAACAAAAATAAAATACATAGTAAAACTTTCAAAATCTTTTGTCGTTTCCAATTAAACACAATCTGTAACCATAAGGGCTCTGTAACATAATGTATAGTAAAAACACATCGGCTAGTGGAACCATTTTCAAGACTGACACACTATACCCACGACTCTGTCTGCAAAGTCTCTAACTCGAACATGACATCATAGCATAGGACTCTTGACCCGGCAACTCTCCAGAGCAAATGGAGATGCCAACTCATTTGGAACATCTTCTATAATGGCTTCGATCATCAGGTGTACACAACGCGGCATGAAACGCAGCCCCCGAAGAAGAGGGGTCAGTACGAGCATTGTACTGAGTATGTAAGGCATGAATAGTAACATAATAGGAGATATAGCTATGAGTAGCAACATAGTAAAAACTGTACTTGTGAGTAATAACAGAATGGAACTGTAGAACATATCATGTGCTGTAAAAGTAGTCTGTACATCTAAGTGCCTCTTAAGGCGGAGTCATGCATGCTTACTGTTACTCTTATATGCATCCATAGCCTGCCTGAATCACATAACATCATTCTTTCATGTACTTCATTCATTTCTTTACACTCCAACATGCATAAATCATCCATAAAATATGTAAAGGAAGGTTGAACACATACCTTTTTCCACTCATCTTCTTTATTCGGCTAGGGCATATATTGCTCAAATGAACGATTTAATTGCTCCAACAACTCTCCCATGTTAATGAGGGCCTTCAACTTAGTTGGAATACTAGAAGAAATAAATTTTTCTTGATCATGTTCCATGGCTTCCATTTTTGGAGCCATGGCCGAACCTAGCTCCCCTCCTTTCTTCTTTCTCTTTTTTTTTTCCAAGCTTTCTTGATTTAAAAGATGACCCCTCATATATATATATACACTTAAGTCATGTGAGGGGCACATGCCCTCATCTTTTTTTTTTTTCTAGACTTTTCTTTCTTTTTCTTTTTCTAGAATTTTCTTTAAATTTCCCCCAAGGATGACTTAATTCCTTTCTTCTTTCCTTTCCCTAGAACTTTCTTAAAATACAAATATGGCCCCTTTCATGAACTTTCTTGAACACTTCGTGAAATTACCATTTTGCCCCTAATCCGTCACAATATTACTATGAGCCATTTCATGAATTTCTTTTTCCACCCCTCAACCTTTCTCAATATTTCCATACTACCATTGTTCATAAATAATATTCCTAACAACCCGCATATTAAAATTATTTTAGAACATAGTCTTGTCCTTAACTTCTCACCATTGTCTTGCAACATTCGAACGTACGAAGTACGGGCTATAACATCCTCCCCCCCTTTAGAACATTCGTCCTCGAATGTTCAACTGACCTTATGGGCGTCATAATCCTCCGGGAGGGTTCCTTTGTTTAGCCGCTCTTTTCTTTATGCCCGTTCCTCATCCTTTTGTCTTATAATCGAACTCCTTGACCTTTTCATGAGTCCTTACTCCATGTCATAGGTTTTCCTACTTCGCCATACCAATTTGTTATCCCTGTCCTTTCCAGGTCATTTCTTTCTTTGTTATTGTTCGTCACCGCACCTTAACGAAAGCCATGTCTTGGTACGCAGTCTTTACTTAACGATCGGCTATAGGCTACTTCCTTACTCTCATATCCGTCTCTTGGTACGCTCATTGTTACTTCGTTTCTACCCTTTTTTTTTTCAAGTATCCTGGCGACATGCCGACATATTTTGAACTCTGATTCCAAGCTAATAGGTTTCTTTTTCTGACACTAGGTTTCTTTTTCTGACACTTGATAGTGCTGCGGTTCCTTTTTAGGTCTAATATAATATGGTCTTCCCCCCTTTTGGGGCTCCTTATATGCTAACCGCCTTCGAGTACCTTCTTTTTCTTGCTATTTCTTCATATGGGTCCTAAAGCTCGTGAACTATTCCTTTCTAACACATAGATCTCGCCCTTTCCTAGGTCATCCTCTCAGAGCAGTTCTTCCATGCCTAAGGCAACCATACTAGTATGGCCATACATTTATTCCTTCATATATCTTTCAAGGCCAAAGTCTTATTATATCGTCGCTAAGCTTAATCACTCTTTTTCTTACTTCACATTCCCCTGTCTTAGTCACTATTCTTTCCGCCTTGCTTATCAAAATCGGTCTTCAAACCTCGTACACTCCTTTTCTGTTTCCTTTTATCACTTTCTATTTCTTTTCACATGTCTACTTTGAGTCCTTACCCAAACAATCTCGTGCTTTGCCGGTAATTTCTCTCGGGAGCCTCCTTTACTGAGGTTTCTTAGCTTTCGCCTTCTTTCGACACTTGTTCTCTTTGTTTTCCACTAACACACTCTCTTTCCTTCCCAACTATCACCATATTAGACCCTCCAGCCTTAGTCCATAACAAAATAATGACAGCTTTCCTTGTAGCACTTATACCGTCCACTTTCGCTGTCACTTGGGCTTCGATTCCCTTACTTGACTAATGCCTTCCTTATCGTAGCGCCGGTTGCTGGGACTCCCGTATCTATCAATATAATCATATGTAAAATATTCTACACATTCATGTGTATATATATATATGCATTATTCACTAACCCACAAAATACTTTCAAACATTGTTCAAGCCTATCCAACTTTCCCGAGCTATGATACACTTTTTGTCTCTTCACCATTCTAGCCTACCTTGTCTTTCGTGACCCGTATGGTTCCTAACCATTACGTATACTTTAATTTTCCCCTTAGGTCACTTTTAACTTCTCGTTTGTCTCTTGTATCTCAATTTGTAGAACTTTTGGTTTATTTCCCAGGGGGTCACTCATCCTGAAATTGCTCCCTCCTGAGCACGCTTAACCCCGGAACTTTGGTGGAATTCGGTGCCTTAACATCGATATAATCGCGTCCACTTTCTCATATGACCTTTATTACATGTTCTGGAGTAAGTCGAAGTCTTACCGATTCTGAAACATTTCGTAATACGTCCTTTCTTTTGTAATTACTATTTTTCCCTTTCGATTCCGAATGTTCACCTTCCACCTGTGTGTATGACTACTTCTTATCCTGGGCCTCCAGATTCCCGAGGGTAATGATCGCACCTTCATCGTCATGCCAAATCCATAGCCTTTCTTGAAACGTCGCATCTCGCTTGTTGTCTGTTTATCAAATTTCCTTTCCGCACTTCTTCCTTAGATGTACCCATTCTGGTAGGACCTCCTTTACCATGACTACTATTCAAAATCTGTACGTCGCAAATATTGATAACACCTCGCGGAACATACGGTCTTATGACACATTCCGGTTATTCGGTGCTTCCATTTCGACGAACAATTACGTTAGGACTTACCTCTATGGCCTTCCATAGCGTCACTCGCTTTCTTCTATCGTACGTACGGCTTATATAGGAAAATCTTATTTCTTATGACTTGGCTCTATCGCACGATCACGGAACGAAAGAAGGTCACAATTCCTAAATGCCCCGCGACCTCCGCATTTATAAATGTGGTCGGCTTCACGCTATAAACGGGACTCTACGGACACGACTTTGCGGAGACAACCCTTAGACCGACACGCTCGATACCACTTTGTCACACCCCGACCTTACTAGGGTGTGATGGGCACCCGACCCCATATTCGGAGCCGAGCGAACCGGCGACTCTTATTACCTCGTACTTTCTTGGGTTCTTAGATCAAACAAAAATAAAATACATAGTAAAACTTTCAAAATCTTTTGTCGTTTCCAATTAAACACAATCAGTAACCATAAGGGCTACGTAACATAATGTATAGTAAAAACACATCGGCTAGTGGAACCATTTTCAAGGCATCCGACACACTATACCCACGACTGCTCGCAAAGTCTCTAACTCGAACATGACATCATAGCATAGGACTCTTGACCGACGGCAACTCTCCGTAGCAAATGGAGATGCCAACTCATTGGAACATCTTCTATAATGGCTTCGATCATCCGGGTGTACTGCGCGGCATGAAAACGCATTTAAGAAAAAGGGGTTAGTACGAGCATTGTCCGAGTATGTAAGGCATGAATAGTAACATAATAGGAGATATAGCTATGAGTAGCAACATAGTAAAAGCGTACTTGTGAGTAATAACGAGAATGGAACCGTAGAACATATCATGTCTTTGTAAAAGTAGTCTCAGTACATCTAAGTGCCTCTTAAGGCGGAGTCATGCATGCTATCTTTGTTACTTTTATATGCATCCATAGCAACTGCTCGAATCACATAACATCATTCTTTCATGTACTTCATTCATTTCTTTACACTCCAACATGCATAAATCATCCATAAAATATGTAAAGGAAGGTTGAACACATACCTTTTTCCACTCATCTTCTTCATTCGGCTAGGGCATATATTGCTCAAATGAACGATTTAATTGCTCCAACAACTCTCCCATGTTAATGAGGGCCTTCAACTTAGTTGGAATACTAGAAGAAATAAATTTTTCTTGATCATGTTCCATGGTTTCCATTTTTGGAGCCATGGCCGAACCTAGCTCCCCTCCTTTCTTCTTTCTCTTTTTTTTTCCAAGCTTTCTTGATTTAAAAGATGACCCCTCATATATATATATATATACTTAAGTCATGTGAGGGGCACATGCCCTCATCTTCTTCTTTTTTTTCTAGACTTTTCTTTCTTTTTCTTTTTCTAGAATTTTCTTTAAATTTCCCCAAGGATGACTTAATTCCTTTCTTCTTTCCTTTCCCTAGAACTTTCTTAAAATACAAATATGGCCCCTTTCATGAACTTTCTTGAACACTTCGTGAAATTACCATTTTGCCCCTAATCCGTCACAATATTACTATGAGCCATTTCATGAATTTCTTTTTCCACCCTCAACCTTTCTCAATATTTCCATACTACCATTGTTCATAAATAATATTCCTAACAACCCGCATATTAAAATTATTTTAGAACATAGTCTTGTCCTTAACTTCTCACCATTGTCTCGCAACATTCGAACGTACGAAGTACGGGCTATAACAGGTTAAGCTCTTCCTTCTTGTCGAATCTGATTACGTTCTTCACGGATGATATCTTCAAGCATACCCGTTCGCCAGTCCAGAATTCTAAGTGTCGATACCGATTATCGTCATATGATTTCTGTCGCTTCCGAGCTACTAATAGTCGTTCCCTGCTTTAACCATTATCGGCTGATACAATTCTGAAAGAAGTTGGCGTATAAATTCACCCTCCTTTTAGTGGCCAACTAGTTCTGATCACTTGCTTAAATCGTCTCACAATCTTTCTTTACTCATCTTGTCACATCTTCAACATATTGTCTCATATCATTACCTTATCTCTAATCTGAACTTTTCTATCGTCCCCTTTGCTCAGATCTTGCTCTCAACTTTCCTGTCACACGTGATGTTGCAATCTTTACCCGAATGTACGAAGGGGTCAAATTATTCTGAGAACCGCCTCAACGTAGCTTCACTAATCCTTATGTTTCACCTTATCCTTGCCTTTCTCCTCCTACCACCAGCGTCGGAATACATTTTTTTTTTTGGTTCAACCGTAAGCATGTCCTGTTCGTTCTCAGTACTAGTTCCACCTCGGTAATTTATCCCAAACCATCCTAACATCTTTCCTTAATGCACTTAAGATATTATCACCGTATCGTTGTTACTGACCTTAAACTTTTCTCGTTACGCATTTACTTGGTCTCACCTCCAGTGTATAATATTCATAGGTAACATGACTGCCCTTGCACGACCTGCATATTTAGTCTTAGTCACGGTCGTTCCTTTTCCTGATTCGTACTATTCCAGATCTTACTCCCGTGCTCGCATTTGCAAGGAGTCTACCTTGTCATACTCCTTTTCCCTGCTTTCCTTACTTTCTACCATAGGAAATTTTCTACTGCTAGCAACCACTCTATTGCCTACATCTTAACCTCTGATCCCATATAGTCGTACTACCTTTCACAGCGTCTCCGTAAGCTACTCGTTACTTTCCTTTGTCGTATCCTCTCTTTAAGTCTCCATTTCCTACTATCACGTTATTCCGGATACTTATAATTAATTCTCAATGCCATTTCGATTATTACCCTGACTTCTATCCCTTTACTGCTGGCTTTCCGATCTCCCTAGCTTGTCCCAGCAAAGAGGTTTACCTGCGGCCCAAGCATTCGTATTCAGGGCATTGTAGCGTCGATTGTCTTCGTCTTACACTTATCTCTCTCTCCCTCTCTTCCCCCCTTTTGGGGTGTACTTATGCCATTACCCGATTATGCTCCGCTCTATATCCGTATTTTCAATCTTAATTAGGCGGCGCTTCTATTCCGACATTTTTGGTTCCCGTTGCCGTTCATTTACTCACTTTCTTTCTTTTCCAAATATCATTGTGTTAGGACTTTCCGAGTTTAACCTGTGATGGAAACAACATCAACTTGCCTTATACCATTCGTGCCATTTGTATTTTTCCTCCCTACTTGAACTTCGTTACCCTGTCCGATTAATGCTTTCCATATACCGCCACGTTGATTACCGGAATACATATATCTGCTGATCTAACCATATACAGGATATCTCGTGCGTACCTATGTACACATATAGTCCCTACTATCTTGCTTACAAAATATCTCCATACACTATTCCGACTCACCCTAATCCTGGAGCTGTGATGCACTTTCTTCTCTCTTTACCGGTCTAATTTACCCCGTTCTGCGTGACCTCTTAAGGTTTCTGCCCACTCCGCAGACTCTTAATTTTCCTTAGGTCATTCTAGCTTCTTATTTGTTTCTTGCGTCTGAATTTGTAGAACTTTCAGAAAACTTCCAGGGGGTCACCCATCCCAGAATTTCTCTCGCTTCAGCACGCTTAACTTTGGTACTCTGGTGGAATGCGATGCTTTAATGCAAATATAATCGCGTCCCTCCTACCGCATCACCTTTGTCACGTATTCTGGAGTAAGTCGAAGTCTTAACGGATTTCAAAACGTCCTCATAACGCGTTTCCCTTCGAATTAGAGGGGTCTCTTACTTTCCCGACTCCACCATTACTATTTTAACCCTTTCCACTTCTCAATATTCACTCTTTACCTCTAGATATGACTACATTCCTGTCTTGAACTTCCAGATTCTCGACGGTGAGGAATACACCTCGATCGCCGTTACTTACAAATGCCCGGTTGGCGGTCCTTGGATTCCTGCCCTCATTTTACCTCGTTTCTCATCCTTCCTATAACCGCGTCTTTCATAGTCCCATCACTTATAGTACTCGTATCCTTGACTACACATATCATGGTCTACTACTACACTGTTGTCTCGCTCCTTTCTTATTTCCTTTTTTCCCGATTACCCCTTTCTTTTCTCCTGCATTCTTGTCTTAATCATACTATTACCTCTTTTTAACTATAAGCTCGTCGTAATTCGTCCCTGCTTGTCCATTCGGTCGGCACCTCAAATAACTCTTTATCAAAATTTGCCAGTCTTCTCTAAATCATCTTTTAGTGTCATAAGCCCTTTTCATTTTCTCCGTACCATATCAACATCGACCTTATAATTATTATTATCCCCGATTCAATTATTAGCTTCTTTCTCGGTGTCGGCCGTACTCATAGCTTAGTCAATCAATTTTTTTTCATTACTATTGGCACGACCCTCCAAGACATATTACAAATCCATATCTCATTTTCACTTTATTTCTGGGAAAATTTCGGCAGAGTCTCCTCTGTAACTGTCACTATCTCAAAACTTTTGTACCACGGAAATGCCAACAATGCCTCACAGGGCCAACATATATATATGCATATCATATCATATCATATCACGGCCTCACAGGGCTCCCAACATCATCGACAGTACAAAAATAATAAACATACCTTGTATACCCAACTCAACCAGCACCTGTCACACTTTCTTGTTTACTTTCCCTTTTTGGTCTCAACTTGCATTTCAATCGTACTTTCATATCTTACCTGACATATGTCTTGCATACCTTTGCTTACCTGCGTACTTCGTAGCCTCCAATATCGTTAATCGCTTTCTTCCGTCGATGCCATTTCTCTGCTGAAGTCAAAGGTTAGTGTCGGAAATCTCATTTCCTATAACTTGGCTCTACGGCACGATCTAAGATGTCAAAGAAGAGTAACCATCCTAGATGCCCCGTAGCCTCCTGTTTATAAATGTGGCGCGCTTCACACCATAAACAGGGCTTTACTGGACACGACTTTGCAGACAACCCCTAGGACGAACCGCTCTGATACCAATTTGTCACACCCTTAATTCCGATAGGGTGTGATGGGCACCCGACCCTTACCTAGGGCCGAGCGAACCCGCTGACTCTTACGACATTCATAATCATACTGGCTCTCAAATCATGACACAATTGCTTAATGAATGTTTTTCGGAAAATCCAACATGCTTTTCATCTTTTTCAAATCAGATAAAATCTATAACATATAACACTTATAATACAATGCGTAATAATACATCGGCTTACATAGCCGCTTACATAACCGACATCTTACACCCACACGCGTCTCGCAAAGTCTCTAACATAAAACAAGCGCGTAACATAGTGCTTTGACTTGCCAGCGGCCTCCGAAGGAACTGGAGCTCGCCAATCCCGTTGGAACATCTTCTAATAATATCCTCAGCTCATCTGGTGTACCTGCGCGGCATGAAACGCAGCCCCCGAAGAAAGGGGGTCAGTACGGAATATGTACTGAGTATGTAAAGCATGAAATACAGTAAGCGGGATCATACTGAAGTAAAGAATACGAAAAATCATAAAATTTGCCTTCGAAAAGATTTATCATGCATATCAAAATTATATAATCATCATATTTACATATAGCGTGTCCCGGCCCTCTAATGAGGGACTCGGTAGATAAAATCATATCATAATCGTATCATTACGTCATCGTACATATATACCGTACCCGACCTACTAGTGAGGGACTCGGTGAGTAAAATCATGTCATAATCATGTATGCATGCAGATATACATATATATACATACCGTACCCGGCCCTCTAGTGAGGGACTCGGTGAATAGCGTGTCCCGGCCCTGCTAGCAAGGGACTCGGTATGCCATCTTGGCCGCCATCCCCATCTCATCACATCATCATATCATCATACATATATTTATATATATATATATAGCGTACCCGGCCCTCTAGTGAGGGACTCGGTGAACAATGCAGAGAAGTTACACGAATGCGTACCCGGCCCGGGACTCGGTGAAAGATGCATTGAGGCATGCACGAGCAGAGTAGTGAAAAACCGTATGCACATAAATCAACATCATAGACTCAATGAAGTAAGTAGTCGACGCTCGAGAGTCAAATCGGAAATCATGGTAAGTTCTTTCAAAGACAAGTCGTTAGGGCTATACCAAAGTAAATCTCGGGCCCCGCAGACATACGTCAAACCAACTCGGCCCGCACATGAAAGTTAAAGTCATTACACATTATGGAATCATTTGTGAGCGTTTCAAAGCAATCCGGTTTTGTTTACGAAAGTTACGGACGTTTTTAGACATAGGATCTTTTAAAAACGAAATTCTTTATGCAATGTTTGAAAACCAAGTATACATAAGGCTTAAGTACCATATGAGGAATATCGTATCATGAAGCATATAAGAATCATATACATACTCGGAACGTAAGAGTGGAGTTACCCCAAAGCATAAATCATGTCATATCTTACGTACGTCTAAGACATGCCAAAGAAGGAAAAGGTAAGCCTTACATACCTTAGCCGCTTCCTAAGCTAATCCGACTCGAGTCCCGACTCTCCAAGGTCTACACAACGTCAATGGATATCGAATATTAGTCATAAACATCGAAGAATCCAATTCCAAGCCATTACTTTTTCTACAGAAATTTGGGCAGCATTTCCCCTATAAATTGGACATCCCCGAGAATTTAACTCGGCCAAATTCATCAACAACCATACCAACAAATATTCCAACAACATCAACCATTAATTCAAAACGCATTCTAACATTAATAACCTTCTTTCACATATTGCGACGACATTCATTTATATTCGATTCAACTTCATACATTCAAACTAATATCCACGATCGCATATTCAAATACCGATCCAAACCATTCACACAAGATTCAAGAGCGCTTTAAACAATCCGCAAAATATTCAAAATACTTCAAACAATATACTACTCCACCCGAAACTATTCCAATTCAACAAGAACGTTACCAACACCTTTCTTTCTTCCACATTCATAAACTATGTCAACAATACATGCGTTTACAACTTCATTTCATAAATTCAAGAAACCATATCAAGATCACATTATCTTCCAATTCAGCCCACACAGTTATAACTTCAACTTGGATCATTAGAACTTCATTTTACATCATAGAATTCACAACGACGACAACCAAAATACTACATCACATTAGTCCCACATACCTACACCAAATCAGCCCATTTTTCGGCCAACACCACAACATACACGGCTACAACTTCAACATCATACTTTCATGCATTTCATTCATTTCTACATCACATAATCCATAACAACAACCACCAAAATACTAAATAACATTAATTCATTATTCCTACAACATATAGCACAATTCACGGCCACAACAACATCACCCCAATTTTGTGATTTTCATTCGTTTCTACATACCACAACATACACAAACCATGCATAACTTATGAGAATAAGGATTAAATCTCACCTTCTTGCCTCAACTCCACCACTCGGCCAAAGTTGTGTTTGGCGAAAACGATTACTTTGCTTGCTCCAACAACCATTCCACGTTAACGAGGGCCTTCCATTTAGTAGGAAAACTAGGAGAAAAATAATTTTTCTTGGTCACCTTCCATGGTGGCATGTTCGGCCACCATGGCCGAATTTTGCCTCCTTTTCTTTTTCTCTAAACTTCATGAATTTTCTAGGTGGGAGATGGAAAAGATGACTAATTAGTCATCTTCTATGCTCTTATATTAAACATCCATATGGCCATGGCCCACATCACGTGTGGTGGCCACATGGCCTCCTTATTCATGAATAACAACTTCCATTAATTCATTTTTGGCCCCAAGTTTTCATGAAATGTCCAACTTCCCATAATTCACTTTTGGTCCCATATTTCATAAAATATAAGTTTCCATAATTTCACTTTTAACCCCAAATTTTCCTTAATATCTCCATCCAATGAAATCATAAGCGAATTTGTGCATTAAAACAAAATCGAAAAATAGCCTTGTCTATAACTTCCCGCCATTTACTCAGAATATCCCGACGTACGAAATGCGGGATATAACACATACTCCTTTTCCCTGCGCTTTTCTTACTTCCTACCATAGGAAATTTTCTACTGCTAGCAACCACTCGATTGCCTATATCTTAACCTCTGATCCCGTATAGCCGTACCACCTTTCACAATGTCTCCGTAAGATACTCGTTACTTTCCTTTGTCATATTCCTTCTTTAAGTCTCCATTTCCTAATATCATGTTATTTCGGATACTTACAATTAATTCTCAGCGCCATCTCGATTATTACCACCCGACTCCTATTCCTTTCTTTTCTTGGACTCTTCGATCTCCCTAGCTTGTCTCGACGAACTTTACACTCGTGCCCACGCATTCGTATCCGGACATTGTCGCGTCTATTGTCTTCGTCTTACACTTATATCTCTCTCCCTTGCTTCCCCCCTTTAGGGGTGTACTTATACTATCACCCAATTCTACTTTGCCCTAAATCCGTATTTCCAATCTCAATTAAGCGGTACTTTTATCCCGACATTTTGATCCCCTTGCCGTTCATTTACTCACTTTCTTTCCTTTCCAAATATCATTGTGTTAGGACCTTCCGAGTTTAACCTGTGATGAAAACAGCATCAACTTGCCTTATAACATTCGTGCCATTTATATTTTTCTTCTCACTTGAACTTCGTTACCTTGTCCAATTAATGTCTTCCATATACCGCCACATTGGTCGCCGGAATACATATGTCCTTTGATTTAGCCATGTACAGGATATCTTATGCATACCTTATATACACATATACTCTCTACTATCTCGCTTCCAAGGTACCTTCAAACACTATTCCAACTCACCCTAATTCCAGAGCTGCGACGTACCTTTTTCCTCTTTATCGGTCTAATTCGCCTCGTTCTGCGCGACCTTTTTGGGTTTCTGCCCACTCCTCAGACTCTTAATTTGTCCTTAAATCACTCTGACTCCTCATTTACTTCTTGCGTCTGAATTTGTAGAACTTTCAGAAAACTTCCCGAGGTCACCCATCCTAGAATTTCTCTCGCTTCGAAGACGCTTAACTTTAGAACTCTGGCGGAATACGACACTTTATCGCTCGTATAACTACGTCCACCCTACCGCATCACCTTTGTCACGTATTTTAGAGTAAGTCGAAGTCCTAACGGATTTCGAAACGTCCTCGTAACGCGTTTTCCTCCGAATTAGAAAGGTTTCTTAGTCTCCTGACTTCACAATTTCTATTTCAACTCCCTTTAATCCGCAATATTCACGTTTCACCTCTAGACATGAATACTCTTCTGTCCTAGACCTCCAGATCTCAATGGCGAGAAATACACCTCGATCACCGTTACTTACAGATACTCGGTTGGCGGTCCTTGAATTTTTTGCCCTCATTTTTACCTCGTTCCTCATCCCTCCTATAACCGTGTCTTTCATAGTCCCATCACTTTTAGTACTCGTATCCCTGACTACACATATCATGGCCTATTACTACACTGTTATCTCGCTCCCTTCTTATTTCCCTTCTCTTTTTTTTTTTTCCGATTACCCTTTCTTTTCCTATACTCGCCGTCATTCCCGTTATCGTATAACCCTTATTCCAAACTTTCCTTACAGAACTTGATAAGCCTCGCTTATTCGTTCTACATCTCACTTTTCCATTTCACACTTGTCGTTATATTCTAACTACATAGATCGCATCGTAGCTTTAGTTACTTTCTCACTAGGCTTTACTTATTCCCGTAACAGTCCTCCTTATATTCATGCTACATCCTGTTCGTAATCAATCCGATAATATAACGCTTCTTAATCCTTTACCCTTTCTGGTCAACTTTATCCTTATCGTTTCACAGGCTATCTTATCGATACATTCGCACCCATCACAATTCCTTTCCTCCGTACTCTTATCCTAATCATACTATTACCTCTTTTACTATAAGCTCGTCATCATTCGTCCCTGCTTATGAATTCAATCGGTACTTTAAATAGCTCTCTATCAAGATTTGCCGGTCTTCCCTAAATCATCCCTTAGTGTCATAAGCCCTTTTCAATTTCTCCGTACCATATCAACATCGACCTTATAATTATTATTATCCCCGATTCAATAATTAGCTTCTTTCTCGGTGTCGACCGTACTCGTAACTTAGTCAATCAATTTTTTTCATTACTATTGGCACGACCTTCCGAGACATATTACAAATCTATATCCCATTTTCACTTTATTTTTGGGAAAATTTCGTGCAGTTTCCTCTCAGAACTGTTACTATCTCAAAACCTGTACACAGGAAATACCAACAATGCCTCACAGGGCCAACATATATATACACATATCATATCATATCACAGCCTCACAGGGCTCCCAACATCATCGACAGTACAAAAATAATGAACATAGCTTGTATGCCCAACTCAATCAGCACCTGTCACACTTTCTTGTTTACTTCACCTTTTTGATCTCAACTTGTATTTCCATCGTACTTTAATATCTTACCTGACATATGCCTTGCATACCTTTGCTTACCTGCGTACTTCGTAACTTCCAACATCGTTAATCGCTTTCTTAAATCATACCTTTCTCTCTGCTGCAATCAAAAGTTAGCGGAAGAAATCTCATTTCCGATGACTTGGCTCTACGGCACGATCTAAGATGTCAAAGAAGAGTAACCATCCTAGATGCCCCGTAGCCTCCTGTTTATAAATGTGGCGCGCTTCACACCATAAACAGGACTCTGCTGGACACGACTTTGCAGACAACCCCTAGGACGAACCGCTCTGATACCAATTTGTCACACCCTTAATCCGATAGGGTGTGATGGGCACCCGACCCTTATTTAGGGACGAGCGAACCCGCTGACTTTCGTAATACTCATAATCAGACTGGACCTTTAAATCATAACATAGATACACAATGAAAGTTCTTCGGAAACAAACATGCTATTTTCCTTTTCAGATCAAATAAAATCTGTAACATATAGAAACATATAGAACTTATAATACAATGCATAATGGCACATCGGCTTACATAGCCGCTTACATAACCGACATCTTATACCCACGACAACATGCCGCAAAGTCTCTAACATGGAACATGAATCTATATCATAATGCTCAGACTCGGCAGCACTCCGGAGAAAAAGGAGCTCGCCAATCATTTGGAACATCTTCGCTAATATCTTCAACTCATCCGGGTGTACCGCGCGGCATGAAACGCGACCCCGAAGAAAGGGGTCGACGGAATATGTACTGAGTATGTAAACCATGAAATACATTAAGCGGGATCATACTGAAGTAATGAGTGCAGAAAATCATGAAACTTGCCTTTGAAAACGTTTATCATGCATATCAAATCATATAATCCTCATGTAAACATATAGCGTGTCCCGGCCCTCTAGTAAGGGACTCGGTAGGTAAAATCATCATATACATATTCATATAACGTGCCCGGCCCTTTAACAAGGGACGCGGTAAGTAAAATCATATCATCATCATGCATGCATATACATATACATATACATACCGTACCCGGCCCTCTAGTGAGGGACTCGGTGAATAGCGTGTCCCGGCCCCGCTAGCAAGGGACTCGGTATGCCATCCTGGCCACCACCTCCATATCATCACATCATCATCATATCATATATATATATAACGTGCCCCGGCCCTCTAGTGACGGACGCGGTGAATAATGCAATGGAATTGCACGAATACATGCCCTGGCTCGGGACGCAGTGAAGGACATATTGAGGCTGGCACGAGCGGAGTAGTGACAAACCATATGCACATAAAATCATACTCAGAGACTCAATGAAGTAGTCTAAGCGGAATGTCATTTGAAAATCGGACAATAGTTATATCAAATCCCTTTCGGAAACATAACATACATCATACGTATTTACAAATCCATAAGGGTCATAGTCATATTCAAACCATAGGGATCATAGTCATACGTCAAACCAATCTGAGTTTGCCTCGGAAAGTTACAAACTTTATTCACTTTAGAACATTCTACGAACAAATCGAAGCGATCCGAGCCTTTCTACGAAAGTTACGGACGTTCGTAGTTTTGGAATCGTTTAGGAAACAAACTCTTTTTGTAAACAAACTTTTATGCAATCTTTGAAATCCATTCGTGCGAAAAACATAAAGACCATAATTTGACTACTTTAAGAATATGAATATCGAGAAACAAATATGGATCATAAACATGCTCGGACCGCAAGAGTAGAATTACCTCGGGGTACGTGTCATAACTTACTTTTCACTAAGACATGCCAAAGAAAGAAGGGTGAAGCTTACATACCTTAGCCACTTCCTAAGCTAATCCAAACTTGAGTCTCGACTTCTCACGATCTACAATAATGTCATTAAACGCCAAGCATTAGTTATAGTCACTTAGAAATTCAATTCCAAACTAACACCTTATTTACAGAAATTCCGGCAGCATCTCCCCTATAAATCCAACACCCCCGAGAATTCAACTCGGCCAATATCAACAGCAACCATGCAAACAATCATAATAACAATATCCATAAGTGATTCAAAACGCATTCTAACATTAATTATTCCTTCCTACACAATTCGACAACATTTCATTCATATTCAAATAACTACATACGATCGATTCAACACCAATGCTTACATACTCAATTACTCATCCGCAACCATTCAAACATGATTTAAGAACATCTCAAGCAATCCATACAATATTCAAGGCAATCCAACTCGGGTGTCATGGAACCCGAAATCACCAATTTCCATGGGGACAACAACGATACATTTCTTTCTTCCGAATTCATAAACTATATCAACAATCCGCATGCTAACGATCATCATTCTCACGAACACAAGAATCTACATTAAAATCATATTAATCTCCAAAACAGCCCACAACAATTTCACCTTCAACATGAACCATTAAACTCTCATTACCTTTTGTCACACCTTTATCTTGATCGGGGTGCGATGGGCACCCGACCCGTGGCATCGGGCCAAGCGAACCCTCGGACTCTTATTCCAAGCGTAAATTTTTTCTAAGTCTAATATGCGTGACAAGGCTTGCTAAAATCTTCCTTTGTTGCTT
>NW_026715673.1:0-19670 GCF_029784015.1 Lycium ferocissimum | reverse complement strand
TTGGCCATTTATATATATTTACATAGCACATGACCAAGCACATGGCCAAGCACATGGCCGGTCATGTGCATGTATTTTCTCTCAAATTTTTTCCAAATTTTCTAGATTTTTCTTTCCCTCCAAGTTTCTTCAAACTTCTTGAAATTTCCAAGTCATCAAAGATGACTAATTAATTAGGGCTTGGTCCATAATTAAATTGGGCCTAGTCATCCCTTGGCCCACACACACATACTCAACTTCGCAAATATATAATATACAGCATTAACGTTTCATGAAATTGTCTTCCAACTTTTGGCCTCCAATTCTTCCTTATTCAATTTATCCTTAACGCTCCATCCCAATACAAAGGATGAATAAACAACTTTACGCATTCTAAAAAGAATTTTAACCTTGTCCTTAGCTTCCCGACATTAACTCGGAATATTCAAATGTGCAAAGTGCGAGGTGTAACAGTTTCTCCACAAGACCTTAACCGAAGCTACTTTCTAAGCTTCCGTATTTGCCTATCTAGTATGGCAATGGGCAGCTTTTCATAAGCCAACTTCTCTGTAATTTGAATATCTTTCACTGGCACGATTCTAGCTGGATCTCCAACACATTTGCGGAGCATTGACACATGAAAAACTAGATGGACAGATTCAAGTTCTGGAGGTAAGTCCAGTTCATAAGCTACTTGGCCTATCTTGCGGACAATCTTATTAGGCCCAATGTATCGAGGACTTAATTTTACCTTCTTGCCAAATCTCATCACGCCTTTCATCGGCGATACCTTTAGGAATACCCAATCATCAACTTGGACTTCTAAGTCTCACTGACGGTTGTCCGCATAAGATTTCTGGCGACTTTGGGGGAACACGTCAATAATCGATCTCGGATGACCTTGACCTTTTCCACCGCTTGTTGAATCACCTCCGGACCTATTAGCTGTACCTCTCCTACTTCAAACCACCCAATTAGGGATCTACACTTTCTTCCATATAGAGCTTCATATGGGGCCATCTGAATACTGAAATGATACCTGTTGTTGTATGCAAACTCGATAAGAGGCAAGTGCTCATCCCAGCTACCTCCAAAATCTAGTACACATGCTTGCAACATATCTTCTAAGGTCTGAATAGTGCGCTCGGCTTGCCCATCAGTTTGTGGGTGGAATGCTGTGCTAAGTCTCACTTGAGTACCCAAACCCTCTTGGAAAGACTTCCAGAATTTAGCTGTAAATTGTGCTCCTCTATATGTGATAATAGATATCGGGACACCATGAAGTCGCACGATCTCTTTAAGATACAACCTTGCATGATCTTTTGCTGAATATGTAGTTCTGACTGGAAGGAAATGAGCTGATTTCGTCAGTCTATCCACGATCACCCATATGGAGTCATACTTGTGTCGGGAGCGAGGCAAACCTACAATGAAATCCATGTTGATCACTTCCCATTTCCATGCTGGAATTTCCATGGCTTGCAACAATCCTCCTGGCCTTTGATGCTCAATTTTCACTTGTTGGCAATTTGGACATTGAGCTACAAATTGTGCTGTATCTTTCTTCATTCCATCCCACCAATATATTAACTTGAGATCGTGATACATCTTTGTCGCTCCTGGGTGAATGGAATACCGAGAGTAATGAGCTTCTTCTAAAATCCGGCGATGTAGCCCCACAACATCTGGAACACATAGCCTGTCTCGATACCGAAGGACTCCATCTGCAGAAACTTCAAATGGTGACTCCTCTTTCTCCGAAAATGTATCCCTATAGTGACTCAACTGAAGATCTTCACATTGGCGCTCTCTCACCTCCATATCTAAGGATGAAACAGCTGGGTTGTGTGTACCAATTCCTGCATTGCCTGAATCAATTAGACGAACTCCGAGACTGGCTAGCTGGTGAAGCTCACGGATTAATTTTTTCTTCCTCAGAGGAACCACACATAGACTACCCATTGATTTGCGGCTAAGTGCATCAGCTACTACATTCGCCTTTCCGGGGTGGTATAAAATACTCACATCATAATCTTTCAGTAGTTCTAACCACCGCCTCTGCCGAAGATTCAACTCCTTCTATTTGAAAATATATTGGAGACTCTTGTGATCTGTATAAATATCAACATGTACACCGTACAAGTAATGTCTCCACATTTTTAACGCATGAATAACCGCGGCCAATTCGAGATCATTAGTTGGATAATTCCTTTCAAGCTTCCGCAACTGTCGGGAAGCATAGGCAATGACTTTACCGTGCTGCATCAGCACGCAGCCTAACCCAACACCAGAGGCATCACAATACACAACATAACCATCTGGTCCTTCTGGGAGTGTCGGGGCCAAGTTAATCTATCCTTCACCCCGGAAAACCGCATTCACAAGCATCGGTCCACTGGAATTTTGCCGATTTCTATGTCAGCTTCGTTAATAGTGCTGAAATGGAAGAAAATCCTTCCACAAATCTTCTATAGTAACCTGCCAATCCCAGAAAGTTACGGACTTCTGTAGGCATTGTAGGCCTTGGCCAAGTCTTCACAACTTCAATCTTTTAACATCTACTCGAATGCCATCAGCTGAGATAATATGGCCTAGAAAAGTCACAGAATTTAGCCAAAACTCGCATTTTGAAAATTTTGCATACAATTCTCGAGTCCGAAGAATTCCAAGGACAATACGCAAATAGTTTGCATTCTCCGTTTCTGACCGAGAATATACCAAGATGTCATCGATGAACACGATCACAAATAGATCAAGAAAGGGCCTGAATACATTATTCATCAGATTCATAAACACCGCCGGAGCATTAGTCAACCTAAATGACATCACCCGAAATTCATAGTGGCCGTATCTCGTTCTGAAAGCTGTTTTGGGAATGTCTTCTTCTCTTACTCTCACTTGGTGATACCCCGATCTTAGATCAATTTTGGAAAACCATTTGGCACCCTGTAATTGGTCAAACAAATCATCGATCCTTGGAAGCGGATATTTATTCTTTATCATTACCTTGTTCAACTGCCTATAGTCAATGCACATCCGTAGGGAACTATCTTTCTTTCTCACAAATAGGACAGGGCTTCCCACGGTGATGAAAATCGGGCCTAATGAATCCCTTCTCGTGCAAACGTTTCAATTGCGCCTTTATCTCTTTCAATTCTCCAGGAGCCATTCTATAAGGAGGAATAGAGATTGGTTTAGTATGCGGTAACACATCAATAGCGAAATCAATCTCTCGTTCCGGAGGAAGGCCTAAAAGTTCATCTGAAAATACATCCGAAAATTTATTCACTACCGGGACGGATTGAGAAGTCGACGGCCTTACTTCGGTGTCATGAACTCGGACTAGATGATAAATATAGCCTTTGGCTATCATCTTTCTCGCCTTGAGGTAGGAAATAAACCTACCTCTCGGGGACGCTGTATTACCTTTCCATTCAAGCACGGGTTCTCCCGGGAATTGGAATCGAACTATTTTCATTTTGCAATCAACATTAGCATAACAAGAGGCCAACCAATCCATGCCCATAATCACATCAAAATCTAACATTTCCAGCTCAATTAAATCAACAATAGTCTAACGATTACATACCACCACCACACAATTCTTGTATACTTGTCTAGCTATTACGATCACCAAGTAACTCCAGTAGATACCTCAAAAGGTTTAATTGGTTTGGGTTTCACCCCAATGTGGCCAAAGAATATAAGGAGTAACATAAGACAACGTAGAACCCGGATCAATCAATGCATAAACATCATAAGAGAATATGGATAGTATACATGTAACCACATCCGGGGAGGACTCAAGGTCCACCTGAACTGGATGCTCCTCCTCTGCCCCTACCGCGCCTGTCGTAGTACGTTTGCCCCACGGGCCCACGATGAAGAAGAATCGGCCATCGATCCGTGGCCGAACCTCACCTCTACCGTACCTCGAGGACAATCACGCATCACGTGCCCAGTCTATCCACAAACATAACAAGCATCTGAACCTTGGTGACACGGGCCTAAATGTAACTTTCCGCACTGACTGCATCGTGGAACCGGTGGCCTCCTCTGACTAGGATCACCTCTAAACTGGGAACCTGAGACCTTCGAACTATGACCCGGACCAGAATAAATGGGGCAGTCAAATCTCCTACCCGCTAACCGAGGGGTGTACTCATCGCGGAATGGCCCGAATATCTGGAATACTGTTGCTGACACCCTCTATACTCACCGCTAGCAGATCTGACCCTCTTGCTCTGCCCTCTATCAACATCACGCTCGCTTCGGCGCGGCTGCTACTGCTTCTCTAATTTCTAGGCATGGGCCTGAATACGGGAAACATCCATCCCCTCCTATAATGTAGCTGTCAAGAAATCTTTGAACAACTGTGGCCCTAAGCCACTCACAAATCTATGTACTCTATCTCCCATGTCGGCTACCATAGTGGGAGCATACCGAGCCAATGAATTGAAACGGAGACTATACTCCCTAGCACTCATATTCCCTTGCTTTAGATTTAGAAACCTGTCAGCTCGGGCCTTTCGAACCTCGGGTGATAGATAGTGATGAGGGAAATTATCTACGAATTCCTGCCAAATCGGGGGAGGTGTATTTTCCTTCCTAAAAAATATCCAATTATTATACCATAAAACCGCTACATCCTGGAGTCTATAAGATGCCAGCTCCACTGGCTCAGTATCTGAAGCATGAATGATCCTCAACGTCTTCAATATCTCATCTATAAGACCTTGCGGGTCTTCGTCCGGGTTTGAGCCGAAAAATTCTGGGGGATTTAAACTCGTGAAATCACGAGTCCTTGCACTAGTGGCTCTATCACCGGGACCCGCACTTTGCCGTTGAGCCTGAGCGGTAACCAACTGGGTCAATAGCTAAATGGCCTCGATCACTGTTGACCCGAAGCACCCAGTGGAGGAACTGGAGGCATAGGAGTCAGAGCTGAAGCCCCTCCTTGCTCTTCTAGAATAGGCGGAGTGTGAGAGGTATTGGATGGAGCCTCATTATGGGATTCACCTTCTTCTACATTCATTGACGGCTCCCTTTCCATCCGCCTTTCTGTCGTAGCCTTACCCTTCTGGGTGGCTGTGGCTTTTCTCTTTACCGGCATCGCTGAAATCATATCGCACAATTAGAGAAAAGAAAATCTTATAACATGGCTCTATGGCACGATCTAATAAGAAGAAGGACAGTCATTTTTCCTAGATGCCCCGCAGCCTCCTGTTTATAAGTGTGGTGTGATTCACACCCATAAACAAGATTCTACTGGACACGACTCGTAAACACACCCTAGGACGGAACTGCTCTGATACCATTTTTGTCACAACCCAGCTGGGGGTCATGACGGGTACCCGGAGCTGACTATCGAGCACCACTCATTATGCTAATCGTCATACACAACCTGAACATACCTGCCAGTATCTCCATATACGGGGTAAAATACTTAGCATCTCAATACTCGGGTACAAATCTCCATTTCAAGGCATACTCGACTAGGAAGCCGTAAGTTTTTTCTACCATGAAAACGAGAGGTGTAACAAGGGCACTATGCAAGTGAGTGTCCCAATCGGAGGACTATTACTATTGTGAGGGAGGAGTACCGAACCGATGATGAAGATGAGGGCGGGAATAGTGATGAGGACGAGGGAGAAAGAAGTGAGTGTGAGGGTGATTTCGATGAACAGGTTGAGATAAGGTATAAAGAAGCCTTGAATCATGATATTGTGGCTAGAAGAGCCATGGGGGCTCTAGCCAGGGAAGAGAGTGAACAAAGGGAGAATTTGTTCCATGCAAAGTGTAAAATTATGGACAAGATGTGTTCCTTAATCATTGATGGTGGGAGTTGTACGAATGTCGTTAGCCAATTTTTGGTTGAAAGTATGAAATTCCCCACCTGTAAGCACACTAGTCTCTATAAACTCCAATGGTTTAATGAATGTGGAGAAATGAGGGTCAACAAGCAAGCCGTTATCAAATTTAGCATTGGCAAGTACCAAGATGATATTTTGTGTGATGTGGTGCCAATGCAAGCTTGCCATCTATTTCTTGGAAGACCTTGGCAATTTGATGTTGATGCCCAACATAGTGGGAGAACTAACAAGTTCTCATTTGTGGTCAAGGGAAAGTAGTACATTCTTAACCCACTAGCCCCTTACCAAGTGAGTGAGTATTATAGAGTGATGAGGGAGCTTCGGGAGAAGTATCAAAAGGAAGAGAAGGAGAAGAGTGAGAGGGAGACTTTGTTAGTCATAAGTGGAGAGGGAACATCTCAAGATGGTTCCAAGAAATATTTGTTGGCCAAACCAAGTAATTGGCAAAGGGGGTTGATGAGAGGCACTTCATGGTGTGTCTTGTCAACAAGGACCTTCTCTTAAATGCTAACCAAGCTACTAGCACTTTTCTTAGTAGTATATCTTCTCTTTTGCAGGAATATGAAGCATTGTTCCCAAAAGAAATGCTCGATGGCTTATCTCCCTTGAGAGGTATTGAGCACCAAATTGATTTTGTACCGGGTTCTCAAATCCTGAACAAGCCGGCATATAGCAAAGAATCCAGAGAAAATAAAGGAATTGCAAATGCAAGTTGAGGAGCTACATAAGAAGGGTCTAGTCAAGGAGAGTCTTAGTCCTTGTGCCGTACCGGTAATTCTTTTCCCAAAGAAAGATGGCACTTGGAGGATGTGCATTGATTGTAGAGCTGTCAATAAAATCACGTTAAAGTATCGACATCCTATCCCTAGACTTGATGACATGTTGGATGAGCTTTGTGGCTCAAGTGTGTTTTTCAAGATTGATCTTAGGAGCGGTTATCACCAAATTCGTATGAATCGGGGTGATGAATGTAAAATGGCCTACAAGACCAAGTTTGGTCTCTATGAATGGCTTGTTATGCCATTTGGCCTAACTAATGCACCTAGCACTTTCATGCGCCTAATGAACCATGTGTTGAAACCCTTTATCAATAACTTTGTGGTTGTCTACTTTGATGATAATCTTGTGTATAGCAAATCTATGGAAGAACATGTGAGTCATTTAAGGCTAGTGCTTGATGTCTTATTGTATTAGAAGTTTTTTGCTAACATGAAGAAGTGTGCTTTTGGGGTTGACAAAGTAGTGTTCTTGGGTTTTGTGGTGAGTGTCCATGGTGTTGAGGTTGATGAAGAAAAGGTGGAATCCATTAGAACTTAGACAACTCCCAAAAATGCAACCAATGTGAGGAGTTTCCATAGGTTGGCAAGTTTCTATAGAAGATTTGTAAAGGGCTTTAGTACAATTGCTTCCCAAATGATCAAATTGATTAAAAAGGAGGTTCCTTTTGTGTGGGGGGATGAGCAAGAAAAGGCTTTCCAAGAATTGAAGTCTTTGTTGAGTTCGGCACCTTTGTTACAATTGCCAAATTTCGAAAAGATCTTTGAAGTAGAGAGTGATGTTTCCAGAATTGGCATAGGTGGTGTCTTGATGCATGAGGGCAAACCGTTGGCTTATTTTAGTGAGAAGCTTAAGGGGGCATCTTTGAACTACTCAACCTATGACAAGGAGTTGTATGCACTTGTGAGGGTTTTGACCCATTGGCAACATTCTTTGTGGCCCAAAGAATTTGTGATTCGTTTGGATCATGAATCCTTGAAGCATTTGAAGGGCCAATCCAAGCTCAACAAAAGACATGCCAAGTGGGTAGAATTGATTGAAGCTTTCCCTTATGTGATTCATTACAAAAAGGGTAAAGATAATGCGGTGGCGGATGGTTTGTCTAGAAAGTATGTCTTGGTCAATACAATGACTTCTAGAATGATGGGTTTTGAAAGCCTTAAGGGATTCTATTCTCAAGATCCCGACTTTAAGGCAATTTGTGAGGAGTTGACCCAAGGGAGGAGGGTTGATAGATTCCAACTTGTTGATGGGTTCCTATTCAAGGATGGTAGAGTTTGTGATCCAATGAGCTTATGGAGAGAGTTGTTCGTGAAAGAAGCACATAGTGGTGGAATGGTGGGCCATTTTGGAGTGGCCAAGACACTTGACATTTTGGGTGAGCAATTCTATTAGCCCAAGATGCGGCATGATGTTGAAAATCTATGTGGTCAATATTTGGAATGCAAGCAAGACAAGTCCAAGACTCGGCCCCAAGGTATGTATACTCCCCTTCCTACTCCTATTGGTCCTTGGATAGACATTTCAATGGATTTTGTGTTAGGTCTTCCAAGAACCAAAAGGGGTCATGATAGCATTTTTGTTGTGGTAGATAGGTTCTCAAAAATGTCTCATTTTATACCATGCCATAAATGTGATGATGCATCTCATATAGCATCTTTGTTTGTGAATCATGTGCTTAAATTGCATGGAGTTCCTAGAACTATTGTTAGTGATAGGGATTTTAAATTCTTTAGTCATTTTTGGAAGAGTCTATGGGGTGCACTTGGCACCAAGCTTTTATTCTCTACTTCTTGCCACCCTCAAACGGATGGGCAAACCGAAGTAGTCAATAGGACTCTTGGAAGCATGCTTAGGTGTATGATTAGGAAAAAGCCTACTTCTTGGGAGGATTGTTTGCCTTTAATAGAATTTACTTATAATCGTTCTCTTCACAATTCTATTGGCCTGACCCCATTTGAAGTTTGCTATAGTTTTAACCCATTGATTCCTTTAACCTTAACCCCCTTGTCTAGTGATGTTGTTGTGAACTTAGATGCAAAATAAAGGGCAGCCGAAATGATGAAAATCCATGCCAAGGTAAAAGAGAAAATTGACAAGATCAACACTAAGGTAGCAAAGAGGCAAAACCGTGGGAGGAAAAAGATAGAATTCCAACCTAATGATTGGGTTTGGGTTTCATTTTTGGAAGGACATATTTCCTCAATTGAGGAAAGTGAAGTTGATCCCAAGAGGAGATGGTCCCTTCAAAGTCCTTGAAAAGATCAATGACAATGCCTACAAGATCGATTTGCCAAGTGAGTATAATGTTCACAATGTTTTCAATGTAAGTGATCTTTCCCCTTGTGTTGTAGGTGAGCCTTTAGATTCGAGGACGAATCTTCTCCAAGAAGGGGAGGATGATATGACCCCACCTAGCTCAAGGCCATTCACTAGGAGTCAAGCAAGGGAGCTCCAAGAGATGCAAGCCATGTTCATGAAGAAAGGAGCCTTGGAAGAGCTTGGAGAGAAGATGGCCAAAGCTTACAATGTTTGGGAAGTAGCTTGGGAAGGCCTAGAAGACCAAGAGATGACCTCCTCTCAAAGTGGCTAGATGTTAAAGAGGGACATTTTTTCAAACTGTGGGCGTTCGATGCAAATCTTGGCCAAGAATGCAAGGGTTCAAACTGGAGGCCACATTTGCAAGTTTATGACCATTGGATGAATGAAGACCCATGTTTGGGCGTAATTTTGCAAAGTGCCACTTTTGGGCCTTTGGTGTAAAGCCCTAGACTATAAAAGGAAGACTTGTCTTATTTTCATCCCTAGCTTGAATTTTGAAGAACTTGAGAGTAATAGTTTGTTAGGTTATTAATCATAATATAGTTTGTTTGGTTGCATAATTCTAAGTGTGATTCTTAGTTGCAAAGTGAATTGTTTATTTCCATTGGAATCATATTGAGTTGCTCATTTGTGGTCTTCCAAAATTGGGTAACTTCTTGAATTCCAAATTGCTAAGGTTCATTAATTGAAATCCCATTAGGAGGGTTTAGCTTTCAGATACCTAAGTTTGCCTATAGATTTCTTATCAATTGGGTCTTATATTTATCCATCTACCTTTCTTCCACTCCTAATCTTCCCCATCCCTATTTTCCATTTTTGTTGTTCTTTAAATTTTTAGAGTTTCATAGGGTTAATCTTATCATTTGGTATCAAGAGCTAGTTTAGAAGAGTGTTCTTACATTCTTCAATCCTTGGTTCAAAGAAAATTAAAAAATAAAAAATAAAAAATAAAAAAAATATAGAAAATCCCAAAAAATCCATATTCTAAAACCCCAAAAATTTTGTTCTTATTTCTCAAATTTGAAGTTATATTTGAGTTTGTTGATATCCAAAACCCCTAAACCCAAGATTTGAGTTCATTTGGTTAGGTTTGGAGTGAATCACCATTGTTTAGCTTTGAAGCTTTGAAAATTCAAAAGTGGGTTTGGTGATTGAGTTGAATTGAAGCTAAGTAATTAGTGGGCTTTGTTCTCCATATCAAAAGGAGCTGGAGCAAAAACGAGTTGATTTGGTGCTAGATTGCATTTGGGTGTTCTTAAGAACATTCATATCTTCATATTGGAGAAGAAGAACAAAAAAGAAGGTTTGATCCAAAAGTTTTTCCAAGGACAAGTGGAAAGTTGTTTGTTGGGCCAAAAAGGGCAAGTCCTAGGTTGTGTGGGGCCCAAAACGTCATCAGATCCAAGAAATTCGATCCAAATTTTGAGAAAAACAAGTTCAACACGAAATTCACTGAAGCCATTATACGGTCCCACATACGGACCGTATAAATTTTACGGTCCGTAAAATTGGAGACCACAAAAGTTGCATTCTGTTCGTGATTTACGGTGGAAAAATACGAACCGTAAAAATTTTACGGCCCGTAAATTTTGGTCCGTAAATTTGGGTACCAAAATTCAGAGTTTCTGTTCTTGATTTACGGTTCAATTCTGCGGTCCGTCAATATTATACGGACCGTATAATACACAATTCCCAATCCGTAAATTTGAGGTACATTTTCATTCCAAATTTTCATTTCATCTCAATTCATTTCTCAAAAATTTCTTGAGCCTTGATTGTAAGTGATTGTGTCCCTATTACTTAGGTAAGGAACAAAAAAAAAAAAAAAAGAGTATAGAATTTTTAAAATTTTTACGTTATTTCAAATTGATGCATTGGATCAATTGAGGCTTCAAGACCCTGTTTTCAAGTTATCACCTACCCGAGCCCTAAATTTAATTTATTTTTTCTGATTTTAGCATTCCAATTTCTTGTGTCTCTCAACTAGTAGCCATCTAGTAGTTGTTCCTACTAGTGTTTACTAGTTCTTGTGTCCGCATTTCTTTCGTGCTAATTTCTTTCAATCTTTTCTTTGTTTTTTTCGTTGAAACTTTATTGGCTCTTGTTCGTTTGCTTTGAGTCGCCCTTCCTTCATCTTAACAAGAATCCATTCTACCACAAAGTATAAGCAACCATGTGAATTCGATTGGTTAAGCAATTTATCAACAACTTCGAAGGCGCACGGGAGCGTGGTAAGGTTTGAGAGTTGAATACGAGTGAAGTGAGGCTTTTATTACTAATTTTGTTTGCTAGTTTTGCAGGTCATTATGTCTAACTAAGGAGATAGAACACAAGAGATAGGAGATATGTCATCCATAGCAAGTTCATTGGTTATGATCATGAGTCAACTATCGGGCTTGACATAGAGGATGGATGGTGTGGATGGGAAGTTGAATGGCATGGAAGGACAGATGCATGGCATGGGTGGGAAGTTGAATGGTATGGATGAGCGGATGGTGAGTATTGAGAAAGCTCAAGTGGATGGTTCGAGTAGAATGGGCACTCCCCGTTCTATGAATGAAGGTGATGGGGATAAAACACAAGATACCACACCAACCATTACCCCGGGACAAGCACATACCTTGTGAAACCCCAACGCCACAACCACCTCCACCCCAACCTTCCACTCCAAAACTAAACATTGCAAAACACCAATCGACAAACCTTTCCCCAAGTTTACCAAAACAACCCGAATGAGGCAATCCCTCAAGTAATCTTACAACAAGCATCCCAAGCTCCACCCCAAGCCCAAATACAAGATCCTTTTCTTAACCAAAACCGATACCAAAACTAATATACAAACCAATGGGAGGTTGTAGACTATGAGGAGCGGTGGTGGGGTGAGAACCGTCAAGGAGGAAGGTGAGGAGAGATGAACAACCGGGGTAGAGGGTGACAAGGAGGCTTTAGGAGATTTCCGGGCCATGTCGCTAGGTTCCAAGGTCATGTTAACCAAGGAAGGGCTCAAGGATATGAAGACCGAGGGAGATGGCAAGACAATGACTGGACTTTGAACACAATCAAGGTCAACCTCCCTACTTTCCAAGGAGGTAGCAACCCGAAAGAGTTCCTTGAGTGGAAGCTACTGTTACACCCCGTAGTTCTGTATGTTGAAATTTATAAGTGTTGGTTGTTTTAAGTAGGGACTCTGGAGTTGCCTTCAAGGATATATATATGATTGTATGCATTTATCTTGTGGTTATAAAGGTTTTAGTTCATATAATGAGCTAGGGGAGGATTGGAGAGCAAGTGAATTAAGGAAACTAAGTTCGTAGGAACTTTGGAGAAAATATGAAGGGCAATTTTGGCCCAACATGGAGAAAAGATATCTTTTAGTATATGAGGAGTTTAGGAGCAAAGCAAAAGCCTTAAATGAAGTTCAGGAAGTCTAGTTTCCAACGCAACAAACCACACATCGATCGAACATCGGGATCAAGCGTTATGATCATTTTAATATAGGCTGCCAGATTAGGGATTAACTCTATGCGAACGTGCTTGGGGGTGGCGCAAACGCGCAGAGGAGCCAGGGGCAACTTAGCGGTAACGCGCTGAGTAATTTTTATGCCGGTTGAGGCTGACTCTGGAACTTTATAAAAAGGGCCCCTCATTTGTCATTCCAACCACCCGTAAGCCTTTCCAAATTTCTAGAACTTTCCCCCAATTTCCAAATATCAAATTTTAGCCCAAATCAGGTATAATCTCCGGATTTCGATGCAGACATCGTATAATTGCGATAATAAAATCGTATTGCGGCGAATCTTGGCTTGAATCTAAGGTGGATATCAAAGATATCACGGTTCTAGCGGGAGAAAGGTATGAATTCCTACTTATTGGTATTGATTTAAGTTTAATTACGGAGATAGAACTATTAAATGGTCGTATAATAATTCTGTTGGTAGAAATATTGGATAAACATCGTGTGGGATGTTTTTATGGAGCGTATTGGTGTTGGTAATGTTGTTTTTGATATTGGTATGGTTATTGTTGTTGTAGGTTATTGGATTATAATTTCGGGTTAGGCATATAAATAGGGGAGATGCTGCCCGAATTTCGGCAGATTCTAAAAAGGATTAAATTAAGGATTTGAGATGGGCGTATGACTTTGAGCCTAACAATAGTATGAATGGTTTATATGTAGATTTACGAGCTTGGAAGGATAAATGTTGAATTGCCAAGAAGATTGAAAGGAATGTTAAGGCTAGTCCCTTTCTTTCTAAAGGCATGATTCCTATGTTACGATTCTATATATATCTTCCATAATATCCTTATTCCTGAAAAGCTAGAAGTTCATGATTCTCATGGTTTTTATGATATTAAAGACGAGATGTTTTCTATGAGGACCATGATGACTTCTTTCTTGTGAATCCATACATGTCTTCCGTAATGTCCTCATTTCTAAGAGCTAAAGATTCATGTTTCTTAAAGTTTCTTACGACGCTAAAGATGATTATGTTTTCATGACGAAAATGATGATGATGATGATGATTCCATTTCTAGAAGTTGCAAAGTTTATAATTTTAATGCTATGATGAGATTATTGAGCTTTTCCATGATTTCCTTGATTTTATACATTGTTGTTGATCTCACCTTACAATCATTGTTCCTTCAAGGTGAGATATAGCGATGATGATTGTTCCATAATATAAATCGGAGGTTACCGACCTTACATCACTCCGATAAAGTGATAACTTTTACTTGGGCTCTCATGCATGCTACTTATATATATATATATATATGGGGTATGGGGAAAGGTGAGGCGTTATATACGTATAACTACCTGATCAGCTGGATATCGTCCCGGACGCGGGATGCCCGGACGCTGGATATATAGGATAAATGGATCGGGCTGTTCGTTCCGCGACAATATATATGTAAAGTGATGATATGATATATGGATCGGGCTGCACGTTCCGCAGCAATATAAAATATTTATGGATCGGGCTGCACGTTCCGCAGCAATATAAAATATTTATGGATCGGGCTGCACGTTCTGCAGCACTATCATTTATATATGTATGAAAAATGCTTTTGTGAAAAAGCTAAGCATGCATGGTATTCGCCTAAAAGGCATTCAGATGTACAGGTTATCTTTCTCTCATGTTATGTTTCATATATCTTATTATGTTGCAATTCATGCCTTACATACTCAGTACATTATCCGTGCCGACGTCCTTCTTGTGGACGCCGCGCTCATGCCCGCGGTGGCGGGAGACGGATCGGACCGTAGGTATTTTATCAGCGGATTCTCAGGAGCACTCCACCTACTTCGGAGCTGCAGTCTATTTGGTATTGGTCCTTATGATCATATGTATTCTGTCTAGAGGTTCGTAGACAGATGTATATAGCTAGATGTTCCTTAAACGTCATCAGTTCTTATTGTTGTATAATATTTTGGTAGCCTTGTTGGCCTACACTTATAGGCATAGCTGTTGATAACTGTATTAAGTATGATATTCAGGAGCTGCATATGTGGCCCCTTCTTCCTAATCGTATGTTATTATTTCAGTATTGCCTATGAAGAGGAAAGCTACAGCGGCCCAGAAGGGCAAGACGGTGACAGGAAGAGGGACTGAACGGGAGCCACTGGCAGAGATAGAAAAGGGTGAGTCTAATAACGAGGTTCCATCTCGGGCCTCTCCTACTCCACCCCTACTAGAGGAGCATGAAGAGGCTCCAGCCCCAGCTGCAGTACCTCCAGTTCCTCCACTAGATACCCCGGGCCAGCAGATGGTCGAGGCTGTTCAGTTGCTGACCCAGTTGGTTGCCGCTCAGGCTCAGCGGTAGGGCGCGGTCCAAGGTGATAGAGCGGTCAGTGCAAGGCCCCGTGATTTTATTAGTCTGAATCCTTCAGAATTTTATGGGTTACAGCCAGATGAAGACCCGCAGGGCTTTATAGATGAGATGTTGAGGACGTTGAGACTAATGCATGCTTCTGATCCTGAATCAGTGGAATTGGCTTCCTATAGATTACGGGACGTAGCGGTTCACTAGTATAACAGTTGGATGTCTTCGAGAGGGGCAAATGCACCTTCCCCAGTATGGCAAAAGTTCGTGGATGCCTTCTTCCTACATTATTTACCACCGGAAGTTTGACCAGCCCGAGCTGATAAGTTCTTGAATCTCAAGCAAGGGAATATGAGCACTCGGGAATATAGTCTCCGCTTTAACTCTCTGGCTAGGTATAACCCAGCCATGGTAAGGACATGGGAGACCGTGTACACTGATTTATGTGTGGGTTAGGGCCACATTTGATTAAGGAGTGCTTGACAACCTCGCTCCAGGACGGGATGGATATTGCTCGTATTCAGGCCCATGCCCAGAATTTAGAGGAACAGCAGCAACAGCAGAGGGGCGAGCGTAATTCTGATAGAAGGAACAGTAAGAGGGCCAAATGTTCCGGTGCTGCTAGCGAGTTCAGGGGGAGTCAAAGGCAGCAGTATTCCATACATTCGGGCCAATCAGTGGCCAGTGCACCTTCTCGATTTGCGGGCAAGAGATTTGATCGCCCTATTTATTGTGGACTTGGCCAGGGCTCCCGAGTTTTAGGTTTCCAGTATAGGGATGATTCAGGTCGGGTGAGACCACCTTCACCCCGATGTGCTCAGTGTGGTAGGCCACATTTTGGACAGTGCTGCTTAGGTTCAGGTGCTTGTTACGCCTGCGGTCGGGCTGGTCATATGATGCGTGATTACCCATTGAAGAATGGCAGAGATAAAACTCAGCCCACAGGATCGTGAGTCTTCCCCCGATGTTGTCACAAGTATATTGTCAATATTCTCTTGTGAGGTATATGCATTGATTGACCTGAGTTCTACATTGTTGTATGCTACTCCTTGTATTGCTGGTTTAGATTAGGGCGAAATTTGAGTTGATTAAACTTTTCAAAGTGTTTCATTAGTGAGACGTCAGTATGGTTAGATGGGAGTTGTAACTTCTTTTTGAAGTAAGAGGTGGAAGGGATAAGTATATATTTATGCATGATCCTTGAGTATAAATAAGCTAATAATTTATGAGCATAAAAAGGTAGAAGAGGTAAGAGAACGATGTGCGTGCTAAAAGAGCTAGATATCGATAAGGGCCTTTTATTCATATAAAGTGTATGGGCAAGGAAGTCGTACGGAGGTACGAGTATAAGGCTATATGGATGGAAGACGAAATTAGGACTAAGGAATTGGTTATGTAATGGTAGATGAATGAGTTGGAAGTCGCGAATTGATATAAGATATATGCTTCATTAGGGAGATGAATTTGTAGTTTAAGGACGATTTGTCTAAAGACTGAGCATTTATGTGGCAAGGAGAAGGAGAAACATTACCAATCAGGGCAGAATTTGAGATAGGGAAAGCGAACAATAGGAGAAATATGACTTTGGAAGAATAGTAAGGAAACTATGAAGATATTTTTGATGAAAGCTTAGGCCCATCCAGGATCAGTACGTCTATTAGGATATGTGACTCGTTACAAATAAGTACAACCGATCAGATAAATTTAGACGGCGAATAGTTATGACTAAGATTGGTCATGGATTCACTAAAATTGTGTACTTGCAAGGAAAGAAGAACTAATGGGATGTTAAATATAGAATAATGGGCTAACACCCTAAGGGGGGAAAAGATGAGACGAACAAGTATTGGACCAGAAGTAGGCCTTTCTAAAAGATGGAAAAATGACGATAAAGGAATTGAAACCACCTCAAAGGGATACTACACTAGCAAGCTGTTAAGGTGAGATGACGATTTGATGATAACCATAACCATCCAGTCATGTGCATGACCAAGAAAGATTGAAAGGGAGTACCCTAAGGAAAAAGAAATTACTCAGAAATTCAAGATAAGAGTGTAATAGGAAGTTCAGGAATGAAGAGGCAGAGAAGGATTGAGTATGATGGTATTCGGAGTAGATAGTAGACTAAGATAAAAGTTAAGTAAAATAGTCACCAAGAACAAGAGGAAGGATAATAGGCTATCAAGTCTGGTCAAGAAACAAAAGATTGATAACAGGGGATAAGAGTTTTGGTAAGGAGTGGAGAAATTTGATCATAAGGGAAATAGGATGAATATACGAGGGATAAGTATAAAAATGAATAGTTTATGGTATTGAAAGGAAGATAAGAAGGAGACAAGGATTGACAAGATGTTGGAATAACTATGACGCATGACTATCTTACAACTACCTAATAAAGGGAGATTACGAAACAGTGTGAGCAAGGCAAACGAAAGAGCGGGTTGTGAAAAATAGATGCGATAGTACATCAATTACGATAGTATTAAAAGAAGGAGATCATTGAAGAGGGGGTTCGAGATATTATGGATAAGTATAAGAAGTACCGATAGCCCAGATCGAGTATAAAGAACCTTATGAAAAGGAAAAAGCAAAGCGTGAAGCCAAGAAAAGCGTATGGTGAAAGGAAATTTCGATGAAAATTAACTGGAAAATAAAATACCGTAAAGATCGATTCAGTCACTATAAAACAAGCAAGGAATACTATTTTACCAGTTCTGAGGTTGTCCTTAAGAGAAGAAAGAAAAGTTAAACTCCAAGAGGATGAAGGCATGGAATATCTGTAAAGCGTAAGAAGGATACATGAAAGTCAAAGGAATAAGAGTTTCAACCATATGAAAAAGGATAAAAGCATGTGGTAAGTACTAGGTATATGAACATATAAAAGTATAACCAACAGAGGTTGAAGAGACAGTGAGGATGATAAAGTACGAAGGACTAGTAGACAAACAGGTGATAAGGAAAAAGGGATGACAGTCAATGCGAGTATAACTTCTAGCCACAGGAAGGAGAAGAATAAAATCCAAGAATCGATTGAGCAAGTGATAAGATTCAACCTAAGGAAACTCTAAGAATAACAAAAGAACAAGAAAATCAAAATAAAGGAAAACAAAGATAGGTGAAGAATTGGGGATTAAGGAGAATAGAGGATATATACTTGACCCAAGAGTAAGAAATCTATGGACAAGAAAGAGTATAGTAAACCCTAACCCTTCCAATCGGATTTACAAACCCTAGAACCTAAGTAATTCGAATCAACAAACGACTCAAATGAATCCACAAATGGCCTTGTTTGGCTAGTTGGATGTTGGCTTGAAATCCGAAAAAGGCTCCTCTTGCACATATAGCCATCATCCAATCCTCAAGCTTGCAATTGTGACCCTTTTGCATCTATGGCCCTCCTTGCACGTCTAGCCACAATTGCATTTACATTCCTTTACTGACTCTAGCCACTTTGAGTGTTGGCCTTCTTCTTGTAGCTTCTTATTTCATTCCCCCAAGCTACTTTCCATACTTCATAGGCCTTCTTATGGGGCTTGTGTGCCTCTCCATGGGTCTCCAATGCTCCTTCGTCATCTCCTAGCTTGAATGGATTGAGTCCCATGCCTTGGTCTTCAATGTGAGCCTTCTCAAGCCAGTGTGCTCTCAGAATGGTCATATCATTCTCCTCTTGAAAAGGATTCATCCTCGAATCCGAACCTTGGAAAAGCCAAAGGAAGATGGAAGACAACATACTCCTCAAAGATCAAGTGTTAGCACACACAATAATAACCACATAATCATGCCAAGGATGAACAAATTTATGGTCCAACCACATATCAATAGTAATCATGATGTAGGAGGTACATGGATTTCAACAAGGTGAATTCCCCAAAATTCAAGAAATAACTCACTCCCCAAGCAAGTTCTGCCTTCATTTTGACTAAGTGTAAGATGTAAAGTAAGGTCATTCCAAGACATAACAAGAGGATACTACACCGAGGTCATAAACAAAGATATGCCTCAAGTCATGGTCTACACATCCCACTTGAAAACCCATCATAAACTTAAGCAACAACATACAAAGGGTTATAAGCAAAGAGGTCATAAGGAAAGGCATCATACAAGAGATGGTTAGCAATTTGTAGCTAAGTTTTACCCTGCACATGGTTGTCATGCTTCAGATAATGTTCCCCTCGTTTTATTAGGCTTGTTTTAGTAGGCTTGTTTTATTAGGCGTGTTTTATTAGGCTATCTTATTAGGCTCGTTTTATTAGGCTCGTTTTATTAGACTTGTTTTATTAGGCTGTCTTATTAGGCTCGTTTTATTAGGCTTTTTTTATTAGGCCCTTGACATGTCTAGCGGGGCCCATGTGCCATGTAAGATAAGTCTTGTGGAAGCCTCCAACTCCTATAAATAGGAGGCTATGTAATAGTTATGAATAGGCGATCAAACAATCTCCCGTAAATTTTCCGTTATCAATAAAATGTTTGCTTTCTAAATTTCTCTTGTTCTTCTTGAAAGGTACGGAAAGGTCGATCCTAAGTTAGTATGTGATTAGGAAATATTAAGCAAGTTAAGCTTGCAACAAGTACAATAGTTTTTCAAGGCTGACAAGATGTCCAGTAGTAGTGAAAGTTTTTTAGGCCGAGTTGAGGCTTGGCTAGGAAGCCACCCCATTTTGTAGGAAAAACTTTCATATCTATGATCTTTCAAACCGTCGACTAATCCTGACAAGCCATCCTCTCGGTTGTCAAGCGTTCAGGCAAGCCGTCCTTCGGGATGTCAGTCTTCTACCCTACTATGTAAGAAAACTATCAAGTGCTTCGTTGTCCGTCGTCTTTTGTCGTTTTCTCCGCCCTACACACCTCATGGTATCGAGCCGGATCTCTTTGAAAGAGGAAATTTAGTAAAAACAT
>NW_026715672.1:0-19551 GCF_029784015.1 Lycium ferocissimum | reverse complement strand
ATTTGATTCATTTGATTTTTTGTTTTGACCCTTTGATTTCTATTGTTTTCCCTTGGATGAAATATTGAAACTCTCTAGAGTTTTCTTGAGAGTGGGAGTATGAAATGAAATGAAAATGAAAGGGTCACTTATATAAAATGAGTTTGATCCAGAACATTTATACGGACCAACATACGGTCCAGATGCTTTTCTACGGGCCGTATGTCCTAGCGTAGATGCGAAGTCCGGTGGAGTATGCCATCTTAAAAAATAATCTACGGTTGGACATACGGTCCATACATTTTGTACGGCCAAAGAGGTGCGGCCGTGCTTGCCTGGGCTTTTCGAGAGTTGTTTCGTCGACTCGTTTGATCTCCGATCCTTATGGAACCTTCTTAACACTTGTTCCTTACTTCAATACCATTCTAAAGGACGTTATAACTCTTTCTCAAAGGGTCATTAAGACATCATTAACTTAATGCTCGTAATTCTTATCCGTTATACTCGACTTGCGACTCACTTCCCTTAACAACTTTCTTTCCTTAACTCGAATGTCTTTGGAAATCTTAATTAAAGCCGTCAAATACTATTTCTCACTTGTCCAAGCCTCGTATACATCATACCCCTCGCTCATCTATTCACTGTATACTAACGGGAAATTTACGAGGTGTAACAATAGCCAACATACAATGTAAGAGTTATGTAACCGATGAATTGGAGGCTGAAGCAGTGATGAGTTGAATCCTTTTTGGCTTGTCTTTATGTTTTTATACCATTGTGTATCAAATTAGTGTAAGCATATGCATGTCATGCACATGGGGAGAAAAGCCTATTAACCTACTGGATTTTTAACAAATAAGGCTTTGTATATTGCATTGGAGAAATGAAAATACATATACCCATAAAGGAATTGCTTCCTCTTGTATATACAGATTTTCAAATAGTACAAATGCTCCTTTTTAAGCAAGGTCCCAGACGTAATTTGCCAACTTCCCAAATGAATCCTCAACCGTGGCCATATTCGTAACAGACTTGGCCTTACATTAACTTTAGTTAATCTATCAAAGGTGTAAAAGAAGTAAGCCGACAAAAACTATTTGACTGCTTTAGCGGTTCACAACAACTAAATGTAATGCCACATCTCTACCGAACTTAAAAAAGCGGGGTACTTCTCTTTTTGTTTTGAGTTATATAGTTTCACACATTCTTGGAGCACCATCTGCAAATTCTATCTCAAACTTTTTTTGATCCAGATTTATTTGTCGTTTTCCTGGTCATATGTCACCATATCGATGTCACCCCGATCAAACTAAACACTATGTTTTTCTTTGTGTCTTTATTTAAACTATTAATAAGTGTGATAAAACATTACAAATTAAATATTTTCACTCAAACATGCATAAAAAGATAAGACATATGCTTGAAACAAAATCTATAAATCTAGCAAATATATCTAATTAAATTGTATGATTAAAACATAAAATCAAACTTGGGGTTACCTGCACTACAACTACATAGCAATTTCTTCAGAAGAATAGATTTTTGAGATATGAAACCTCGCCTGCTTCTTCCTTGTATCTCTTTTTTATTTTTTATTTTTTTGGCAATTGTTTTGCTCACCTAGAAATAAATGTAAGTGAATACACATGAGAACTATAGGAAAATTTTGCAGAAGTCAGAAATATTCAGTTTCAATCAAGCTTTTTGATTTTATCTCACTGATGAATTTATGCAAATTTGACAACCAACGCATGCAATATGATTAAAACCCAACGACCAAACAAACAACAAAATTGAAAGAAATATCCAATCAATCAGAGGAATCAACAAGAGGCTCAGATACCAACAGAAAAATTTAAAACCAAAACTCACCTGCAACAGGTAAATGCAATGTGGAGAAGTTGAATGTAAATGGTCCAAAGAAAGCAAACCCAAAACGGGGAGAGAGAGAAAGAGAGAGAGAGAGAGAGAGAGAGCAATGGAACAAAAATGGCAAGAACGTAAGTGAGGAGAGAAGGAACAAAAATGGCAAGAACATAAGTGAGGACAGAAGGAACGATGCTAGAGTGAGAGAGAAGTAGGACTGATGAAGAAGAAGGGAGTGAAATCCAGTTGTATCCCACAAATACAACACCTGTCAGCGAAATGAGAAATAAAAGGTTGAAACCGAGGTACCAAAGTGCCCCTAAGAAATACCGGTATTACAAAAACGCCCTTCATCGTACTACTCAACTCACACTTATTATATAGTTAAACTAGAGGAAGGAATGGTCGTGCGCACCACGGCCCAACAATTTTAATTTCAATATAATTTATTTATGTTTCTATTATTGCTGCAGTGCCTAATATTTATTTTTATTGTTGTATCTGTTAAAGCTAATTTTATATTTTCTTATTTTAATTCTGCTTTTATGTTGCATGCATTTGATAGGAGTTTAAATACTTCTGACCAATAAAAATAACATCGGAAGCATCTCTACTTCCACATATATTAATTTTCCAAATTTTCAATTTCAGATTATATTATTAATTTTTTTTTTTTTTTTTTTTTACTTTAAACTCCAACTCTTGAACCGTAAAAGTAACTAATATATATATCTTCTGCCTTTTTTTTCTCCTCAGATTCTCGCTTATTTAGTTTTAGTTTTGTTGTTTCTCCCTTTACTCTTCGAATACATTCAACTCTTATTTTTCGCGATTTACATATGCTTTTCTCCTTTCCTTTTTAACTTCTCTTTATTTTTTCCTGATACTCCCATTTAACAGTCTAACATAAATATCTTGAAAAAATAGTTTTCTCACTTTAAACTTGTATTTTCCTTAAAAAGTTCAAGTTACAATTTTAATATAAATAAAATATTGATGAACTCAAAATACTTTTATTCCAAGAAATATGTTTTTTGTACCAAAAGGAATTTCACTTTTTGATATGTAGAAATAATTTTAACGTCAAAGTTCAAACTTCTCATTTTATTTTTAATAAGATGATTTATATCCACACAAATATGTATGACACGTTCTAAGTCATAAGTCTCACGTGTTTTTTTCTTAAACTTTATGTCTTGTCATGTTTTAATGCTATAATCTGATTTTTCATATAAAATAAAATGAAAAGAGCTAAATTTGCAATTTAAAAATTCATGATTATACAAACAAATAAGAAGTTAAATTCAATATTACAACTTATGTTTAGAAAATTAAATTAACTTCGCTAATGTATAGGGCAAAATCCGTAGACACTAAGTGGATGTATGAAAAGGTGACACGTGGCGATGGCGACAGGTCAGATAGGTGAACGAGGGGCTCCGGGAAAACATACGAGGCTCTGAATAAGTAATTAGGTAACTCGCTTCCGGAGGCGGAAACTACAAAGGGTCCGGAAGAACGTGCCAACTCATACGAAACATCATTCAATGCACGCGTAACTCCAAGTTTCCCTAGCCTTTATTAGTCTTTATTAGGCTTTATTACTCTTTATTGCCTTTTATTGCAACATTAATATTGGTAATTGAGGGGGCACGATTCATGGAATCTGTACCCCATAGCTCTAGTATAAATAGAGGTAATCATTCTATTGTAAGACATCTTAAACATTATACAACAATACAGAGTATTCATATTATTTTTGAGCATTTGCTCTTTCTTGCTTAATTCGTGGTGTTTATAGTGATTCACCGCCCAGAGTCTCTAGCTCTAAGCCTCTCCAAGGACCAGGCTACACAATTAGCTATGCTTTACTTTCATTTGTCTTGTTAATTACTACTTGCTATTTCATAATTTTCGTTATATTGATCCACGTATCCTTTACCTCGCGTACAAATTCAATTGTACCGATTTTCTGTGTAAACAGCTAATGAATCTAACAAAGTACCATAAGTATTAATAGAAATTATACATTATGGGAGTAAATGTTAATAACCAAATAGAAATCCAATTTCTTTCAAAGGTTAAGTTAAAAATAATAATTCAACTAAACAACGGTTAGAAAAATAAATAATGGTAACATAAGGTCTGTGTGGGAAAACTTGGCCAATGAAAAGCAACAGAAAAAGAAAAAAGCGAAACAGTAAAAAAAAAAAAAGACCCCGCGACTTCATCATGCCACGTAGAACATTAGAAAGTGGCTTTTGAAAACGTGATGGATGATGAGATAAGTACAATGGCAATTTGGTCAAGACACACAAATATTTATATTGTAGCTATAGTAAGATACCTTTTTGGCTAATCATATTGCTCCGTTTTCATTGACATGACCAAAATGCCCTCCAAATGTCTAAGCACACATGTTGACTTCCTGTGTGCTACCCTCATTGACGGGCCCCATGTTGGGGTTTATGTATTTTTTTTCTGTAAATTTTTTCAATTGTTACCTTGAAGCTAAAATTCAACACAAACTTTTATAAAAAGGACAATCCGGTGCACTAAGCTTCTGCTATCAAACTTTTAAAAAAGTACTTCTTTGTTTGGGTCAAATTTTATAAAAATACTTCAATAGCAAGACATAAGAGCATTCAAAAAATTTATAGCATGAAAAGTAATTGGTGCTTTGTATAGTTTAAAAAAAAATTGAGCAGAAAAATAATGAAGTGCTAAGAAATGTAAAATATATTTATTTTGTGAAAGAAATGCTAAGTGTTGTGGGTTAGCATTGTATGATACTTGTAGAAACACCACTTAATATAAAACGGAGGGAATATTTTATAAATATTTATAATATTGTCTTATTATTTATATTGCAAACACTTACCTATAGATTAACATGATTATGTTCAATAGAATTTCCATATAATATGTATGGGAAGTATTAAAGTCACTTGTGGGGGGTCTTTAATTTTTGACTTTCACTTAAAAAGGTGGCCGAAAATACCCCGAGGTTCTGGGTTCGAACCCGAGCTCAGTCAAAAAAATAATAATTTCACAAGGTAAGACTTTTGCAGGCATAACTAATAGTCTATCTTATAAGGCAAAGTTTATCGTATCCGGCAGACTTTTAGTAATGCTTTAAGGCAAAATCTATCGTCTCCGGCATAAGTTCTATGTAACTTCGCCCGAATAGGCATAGGTTCTATCAACCTATGCTTTTGCGAAATTATTATTATTTTCGACTAGATGGGGTTGCGAACATAGAAATAATATTTTTCTACTTTTTTAGCGAAGGGAAAAATTAAAAAGCAAAAGAAATGGAGGGGCAAAAATTAAAGACCAGTCCGTATGAAGGGAAATCGTGCATATTCCCCAGCCACAAAAGATAATTTAATGTACTAATTACAAAACCAATTGTATAAGCTAAAGATTGGTCACTGTGCAATTGTAAAGGAAAAGAATTGCATGTTGGGGTTTGGACGGCGTATAAAATTGTGTGGGAAAGAATGTGCTGACAGATAATGACATAAGCAAAGGTCGTTTTAGTCGAACCAATCGAAAATATATTCAGAAGCTACCGTAAAATTCCTTTAAGCCCAATCACATTGTTTCATTTTGATTGGAACGACTGAAATGCCCCTAAAAAGCAAAGCAAGCATGTTCAAAAGTCCGTGCTCTGAATGGGCCCAATATATGTATATAATTTTTATCAATATTTTGAATATTTTTTAATCATATTTATATGAGAAGAAATGTAAATTATAATATTTGTCGTATAATTTTTTAATAGCTAAATTATAAAATTAGTATATTGAGTTGATCTAACTGAATTTAACTTCGAAAATTAATCAATTTAACTCTCTATAAGCAAAAATATCACATGAATTGGGATGGAGAAAATAACATATTTTGTTACTAGATGCAATAATATTTTTCATTTGCTATATTTCAAGAGAGATCGTTAGGTACACTCAAAGTCAAAATATACACCGTAAAAGAAAGACACGGAAAAATGTTCAATACTTTTTCTAAAATATGTCCAAACAAGCTTATTCAGGATTATCCTTCTACTCATAGAAACATACCGGACAGTTTAGGTTTTCTCCTTCTTCCTTTAAAATAAATGTGTAGAATAAATTGTGAATGTTTTCCTAGTGAACTTGTAATCAAACATTGAAGAATCTATGGAAATTTTTTCTTCAGTAAAAAAAAAAAAAAATGTACGAACATAACTGTAATTCTAACATACTTTTTTCCAACTTAACTCTATTTAAAAATAAAAATAAAATAATAAAAAAAAAAAGATACCACAACTTTTATGCCCATATGTGTACTTAGAATTTCAAATAATAACATATTTTGTGTGGATTATTTTGTTATTTTATTTACTAATCATTGTTAATTTTAAAGGAAAAATTTTAAGTATGAAATATTTGTAAAAAAAGGAAAAAGAGAGAAGCAAAAGAAAGAACAAAGGAGTGAAAACAAGTAGTATTTCAAATTGCTCTACCGAAATCTTTGTGTGTGAACATAAAAAAACTGCCAAACATAGCAGGTCCCTCTGACATGACACTGCTGTTGCTTTCTAGAATCGAATTGTCCTCTAATTTCTCAATATCTACCAAAATACCTGTGGACAACTATGCAATAAGAGTACAAATTAGGGGCAAAAGAAAAAAAAATTAGGGGCAAAAGAGAAACATGAAAAAGTGGTAAGTGATGCATAATGGCATAAGCAAAAGACAATTTAGACAAACCACTTAAAGTGTATGTAGCAGCTGCGATTAGGTTTTTTTAAGGCCAATAATGACATTTCATGTTGACTGAAATGATTAAATTGCCTTCGAAATTGCCAAGCAAGCATGTTGACGTGCTGCTTGCTTATCCTCTCTTATAAGATAGTAACTAGATGGCCCATGCCTGTGCGGATCCCAACATCTCTATTTGTATTATTTGTCAAATTACAAGAATACTAAAAAGATCCTAACACCAATAGTAACTAGATGGCCCATGCCTGTGCGGATCCCAACATCTCTATTTGTATTATTTGTCAAATTACAAGAATACTAAAAAGATCCTAACACCAAGAGAATACTTCTACTTGCTTTAGGCTTTTAACACTTCATAATATTTACACACACCAAGGAACAAAGTTGTACAAGATTGTGAAGTCATACATTCTTCATCTTTAATGAGAAAACCCATTTACATAAGGGACAAAAGAAGCACCATCTCTTTTGAAAATTGACCACTCCATAAATTAGCTCGACAAAAATATCAGAATCTGCCGTGACAAGACATAAGAATGAAATTTACACTTGTCTACCAAAATGAAAGAAAGAATTTGGTAATTGTAAGAAATGAGGCAGACACAATGTAAAGCGGTGAGCAAGTAAATTGTGTTCTTCCTGTTAAGGTAAAGAGAAAGACTACGATGCTACTATAAAATACATAGCTCTTGAAACTGTAAGTTAGTAGAAGGAACCCAATGGGTGCAAGTTGGCACAACTTTGAGTCTTCTATGTTACCCATGAAATTAGCTATATTCAGAATTAGCTTACACACAATTCTTTGATCTATCTTTGTCAAACACTTCTCAGAAGTTGAATAACTAGTAACTTAAAATTTGTGCAACCAACACAGAAATCACTGCAAGCTCCGAATTCTAATTTACTGGAATTGAAGTGTCACTGAAAACGTGATGCTTCTAATGTATAATACAAGCTTCAAGTTTCTCAATCATGAGTTTTTCTTTTCTAAGATGAAATTACCATGGTAATCAATATAGTATCAAGAGGACATACATATTCGTCTCATAAGAATCAAGGAACAACACAGAGAAAAATAGATAATACGACAAAGCTCAAATTGTATCTCTGTAGCTCGAAACGAACAGAAACAATACACCCCATTACTTGCTACAAACTTCTTTGTGAATATGGGGAACATTCGATTAACCTCTCGTAATCTACTTCGAGTAAGTTAGCACACACATAACCGACAAATAGGAAATCATTTCCTCTTCTTTTTTCTAGTAAGCCAATAAGAGGAAAACAAAGACATTGACATATTAGAAGTGGATATGACGAACAACATCTCACATTGTTAGATAAATGACAAATTAGAAAAGATATATTGTTCATATGAATTGAAAGACTTTCATACCACGAGTATATTTTCTTTAACTTAAAGGCAACAGCTTCTGGTCTTTAATATATAAATATAATTAACGATATTTAAATAGAAATCCCAATGCAAGTTAAAATTCAAAGTCATTAATTTGTTAAGAACTTTTGTTAATTTTTATTACATGGTATGCACAGAGTTAAGAGAAAGTGAGAAAGGAGGCATAAAGGTAGATGAAGAATGCTCATGTATCAAGAAAATTAGTCAACACAAACATAAATATTGTCACGCCCCAAATCGGGAGAGGCAGGATCGGCACTCGATGCCATACTAGGCCCGAGCGAACCACTCTAAATTTGTAACTCTGGAGGAGTAACCCTCAACTTAGGCCGATAGGGCCTACCTGCACACATACAATAGCAACAAGCCGGCGAGGCCGCAATCTGGATATATATATAAATACTGGCTATCTCGTCCCAACTGGGCACACACACCCAAAACATGCATACACAACTGAGCAAGCCGACGAGGCTGCTATGATCATACAAAGCCAGCAGTACCCAAACAGATATATACAAGCCGGCAAGTATCACGCAGATACACTATATACAGGACTCATCTACAAGCCTCTAAGGAAAGTATGACTGTATCATGGTCGGGACAGAATCCCGGCCTATCCAACCAATCTGTAATCAAAATGGAGAGACTCCAAAAGACTTGGCTACTTCGAACAAAAAGGGAGCTCACCAATCAGCTGATATCAGATTCTGCCTATTGGGGAGGTCTATCAATCTGTCTATATGTACCTGCAGGCATGAATGCAGTGCCACCGACAAAAGGTACGTCAATACGAAACAATGTATCGAGTATGTAAGGCAATAGATAACTGAAACTGAATTAAAAATAATACAATCTGGAGGCCAAAGAATTCCCAGAATATCTCTCTGATCTGTCTTATATGAAATGCAATACAATAATATCATATATCTTACTGACCAAGTGGCCAGGCAACTGTAAAATCTCACTGACCTATTGGCCAGGCAAATATGGCTCACTGACCCATCGGCCAGGCAAAATAAAATGTCTCACTGACCAAGTGGCCAGGCTAAAGAAAAATTATGTGTATACAGCATGTTGTAGATCATGTGTAGATTGAAATATTTGATGATGTCAACATGTCTTTCTCTAACTCTTCTACTAATGGTGAACGAAGGTGCGGATGGGAATCTTATCCCTCAGAAGATACAATACCACATCTAGAAACGTTACACCTCTATGACAGCTCTAAACAATAGTTCTCTTTCTTTAAGATTCAATAAATGCTTATTATCTACGGATCATGCCAAGAAAAGAAAGGATAGTCATTACATACCTCGTCGCTTACTTAACCACTCAACGACTATCCTTCCGAGCTTGTAAATCTACATTCAAGACGATTCATACTAGGGTTAATTCGTTGAAACGCTCACACGGTTAAGCTAAACTAATAGGTGAGCTAACGAAATTTGGACAGCATTTCCTTTATATTGCTTACTTCCATCAATCTTCAAACAGCACCCAAACATCACTAACAATATCAACCATATAATATCCAAGATATTATATGCAAACTATACTCAAATCAATCCCAAATCTTCCTTTAAAATTCCATCCATAATGTTATACCTTGGAAATTTTGTGTCGTTTGCATTATGAGTAAACTAATGCAAGCCTAAAGTGTACATGAAGCCCTTACAAGGTTAAAGAGGGTATTTTATCATTTTAAGTATGTACCTTAAGGTTTTGGAGTCAAATGAATCGGCGGAAGTAAGTTCGTTGAAGAAATTGGAATTGGAGTCATGTTTTGGGAAGCTTTCGTATTGTTTGAGTTATAAATTGCTTTGAATCACATGAGAGGGAGGTAAAGGGCCCCTTAAATGGTTAATGAAGTTTTATGTAAGTTCCAAAAAGGTTCCATAAGGATTGGAGGTCAAACAAATCAAAAAGAACCCTTTTTCGCCAAAATCGGAGTTTGTGGACCAGTTTGCAGTCGCAAACTGAGTTTGTTGTGCAGTAAACTGACCGCAAACTCACCAAAATGGATGGAATCACTGTCAAACCTTCTCCCTAAGGATAGGAGGGGAGATGCCGCAGAATATCCAATATGCTGAGCCGCATCTCCACCGCAAGTTGAAGCGGGTGGGCGAACTTGACACCTTTTTTAGTTCTAAAAGATCCCATTTTCATATCCACCTCCCACACTTATTTCCCCACATTATTAGAGATTTCTTGAGATTTATTTAAGGTTCCACAATATTCCAAAACCTTCCATACCATCAAGAGAGAAGATCAAACATCAAAACCTCAAGATAATCCATGAAAGGTGATTGTTCTTGTTTCTCTTCAAGGAGGTGATGAACTTGATCTTGGAAGGAATTGAGTAAGGTGAAGTTCTTCCATTATAAGTTATGTTCTTCATCCTATTTATATCATTAAGTTGATTTAAAGGTTTAGCCAGTTTTGGAGAGGGAAGACCCATAGAAGAGAAGTCATAAAGTGTTGAATTGAAGTTGATGACTATGTGGTGAACTTGAAAGGGGATTTTGGATAAATTTGAGATTAAGTTGAATATAATTCCCTGATTATGGTATTTTTGACGTTATTATTGTTGTTTGGGAGTTGTTTTGCAATTTGGTGGAAGTCGATAAAATAGGAGAAGTGCTGCCCAAATTCCGTTAGCTCGCTAATTACTCTAATTTGAACTTAAGAGTGTTTTTAAGACTTAACCTTAGTATGAATCCTCTTGGATGTAAATTTATGGGCTTGGGAGGAGAACGTTAAGTAATTAAGCAGACGTAAAGGTATGTTAAGGCTAATCCTTTCTTTCTTAAGGCATGATTCCATTGTCGCAAACTTATACATCATATTCATAATGTCTTCCATGATGACTCTATTCCTAGAAGTGCTAAAGCTTATAGTTCTTGATACTCTTATGATATTATTGATCTTTTTCTTCGTTGTTGATCTTATCTTATGATAGTTGACCCTAATGAGAAGATATAGTGATAATGATGATTCCATAAGGGTAATCGGAGGTTCACCGACCTTGTGTCACTCCGATGGAGTTGTAATGTTTCCTTTGGACTCTCATTCATGATTTATATATATGTAGCTATTTTCTCACACCGAGCCACGCTATAGTCGACCGGGTATGGCACATAGATGTGTACACCACTGTAGTTGGGTACGGATAACACCGAGCATTGTTATAGTCGGGTACGGGGGAACACCGAGCCTTGTTATAGCCGGGTACGAGGAACACCGAGCCTATATGGACGGGTATGGTATTGTTATATATGCATGTATGATAATGTTTTTCTCTAAAGATAGATTAAGTATGCATGACAGTCGCCCTCTGAGGTATAATTTGAACTCTTCATTTCATGCTATTCACATTCTTTCATTATGCTGTTATTCATGCCTTACATACTCAGTACATTCTTCATACTGACATCCTTTTTATTTGTGGACACTGTGTTCATGCCCGCAGGTAGACAGGGAGACGGACCTGACCCCTAGGCTGCTTCTTCAGTGATTGTACCGGAGCGCACCATTTGTTTCGGAGCCGCAGATTAGCCAGTACTATTCTTTTGTGTACATATGGTCATGGCGGGGTCTTGTCTCGTCTTTACGATGTTATGCACTTCTTGTATAGGCTCGTAGATAGGTTTTATAGTTAGATGTTTTGTATATCATTTTTGACAGCCTTGTCGGCTTGTACGTATAGGCATAGTTGATGATGTTTATATAGACGTGCATATGTTCGATGGAACTTGTGTCCATTCAGTATGGTAATTATGAGTTAGCCATGTGGCTCACCTAGATGTGATTATGAGAAGTATGATAAGAGGTGCTCGGTGGGTTAGCTCCGGGTGCCCGTCATGGCCCTCTGATTGGGTCGTGACACATAACTATCAACTACAATACAATACTTTATGACCATTTCTACCACGATCCTTTTCACCTTTATGACTTACTAACCTCCAAATCAACTCAATATAAATAATAGAGTCAAGAACATATCGTATACTTGAAGAACTTCAACCCACAAAATCGTGCTTCAAAACCAACTCCACCACAACTTCAACTAAAAGCAAGAACATTCATCTTCCATGAACTAGCTTAGGGTTTCAAGGTTTGATCTTCTCTTCATATGCTTGGGATGATTAGGGATGGTTGAGAGAGTTTGGAGAGGTGTTAGGGATCTGATTTTGGTGAATAATGAGCTCCAAGTCGTGGCCCCTTTTATTTATATCAAAAGGAAAATTTGCACCGCCTCAATTCGACGGTTTACTTCGACGGACCGTCGAGTTGCACCGTCGAATTGCATCAGAGGAATCGTACAATTTTGTACGGGCCGTATCTTCCACCGTACGTCTCGGATTTGCGATCTGTCAGTTGCATTGGAAAGAAGACTCTCTAAACTTGAATTTATATAGGTTGTAAGTTCCATAACTCCTCATATTATAGGAGATACACCTCCCTCAAGTTGGACCAAAAATCTTGTCCGGAATTCTGCCAAGTTCTTCCAAAGTTTCAACAAACTTAATTTTCTTCAATTCGCTTAATGTCCAACCTTCTCGATACTTACTAAACATGATTTCAAACTCTCATGACCATGAGATAGGCATGAATAATCTCATACAACCTTGAAGATAAATTCGGTGTCTACGACTAGGACACCTAACATCCAACGAATCTCAACGTACAAAACTACGAGGTGTAACATCCTTCCCCCCTTAGAAACATGCGTCCTCGAATGTTAAACTCTCAGGAATTCTATAAAAATTTTAGCAAAGATTCCCCTGTAACTATACCACTACTAACCTGTCATAACAAAACCCCAAAATATACAACGCCACACAGGGCCACAACAAGCAATAACAACAAAGGCCTCACACGACCAATAATCATAAGGAATGAAACACTACGCACCTGAAAGTAACGGTGTCTCTGTCTGGACCTCCTCTGAGAGTGGAAATAAATGCGGATATCTGGATCTCATATCTTTCTCAGCTTCCCAAGTCATTTCCTCGATATTCCTATTCTTCCAAAGGACTTTAACTTAAGCTACATCCTTAGTCCTCAATCTCCGAACCTGTCTATCTAGAATGGTAATGGGAACCTCTTCATATGATAGTTGCTCAGTAACCTGAACATCATCAATGGGCACCACTCTCGAAGGGTCTCCAATACACTTACGAAGCATCGATACATGGAAGACCGGATGGACTGACACTAAATCTGATGGTAGATCCAATTCATAAGCCACTTGGCCTACCCTACGTGCAATTTAGGAAGGCCCAATGTACCTAGGGCTAAGCTTTCCCTTCTTGCCGAATCTTATTACACCATTCATAGGTGATACCTTTAAGAATGCCCAGTCGTCTTCCTGAACTCCAAATCTCATCGTCGATTATCCACATAAGACTTATGGCGACTCTGGGCTGCCAACAGCCTTTCTTGAATAAGTTTAACCTTATCAACCGCCTACTGGATTAGGTCTGGCCCTATCATCTTAGATTCTCCAACCTCAAACCATCCGATTGGTGATCTACATTTTCGTCCATATAAGGCCTCATACGGAGGTATCTGGATACTGGAGTGATAACTATTATTATACATGAACTCAATAAGCGGCAAATGATCATCCTAGCTACCTTTGAAGTCAATAACACATGCCCGTAGCATATCCTCGAGGGTCTGAATGGTACGCTCAGCCTGTCCGTCTGTCTGGGGGTTAAATGCCATGCTAAGATTCACCTGAGTCCCCACCTTTCTGAAAAGAACTCCAGAAGTTAGTTGTAAACTGCATACCCCTGTCGGAGATGATGGATACAGGAACACCATGAAGTCGGACTATCTCCTTAATATAAAGCTTCACATAATCCTCGGCTGAGTAAGTAGTCCTGACAGGCAGAAAATGAGCTGATTTTGTCAGTCTATCAACAATTACCCATATAAAATCAAACTTACGCTGAGAACGGGGTAAGCCTATAATGAAATCCATATTAATTGCTTCCCACTTTCAATTTGGAATCTCTATAGCCTGCAATACTCCGTCAGGCTTCTGATGTTCAATCTTCACCTGTTGACAATTAGGACACTGGGCTACGAACTTTGCTATATCCTTCTTCATTCCATCCCACCAATAAACCTCTTTGATGTTGTGGTACATCTTTGTTGACCCTAGAAGGATAGAATAGTGGAACAATGAGCCTCCGCCATTATCTCCTGACTTAACCCTGCAACGTCGGGAACACACAACCTGTCTTGATACCTGAGGACTCTATCTCCAGTAATCTCGAATGGTGATTTCTTCTTTTACAGAGTTGTATCCCTGTAACTGATCAAATAAATCATCTATCCTCGGAAGTGAGTACTTGTTCTTAATCGTCACCTTATTCAACTACCTATAGTCGATACACATCCTTAGCAAACCATCCTTCTTTCTCACAAACAACACTGGGGCTGCCCACGGTGACGTACCAGGTCTGATAAAGCCCTTCTCCAGTAGATCCTTCAACTGTTCCTTCAACTCCTTCAACTCAACAGGGTCCATCATATAAGGAGTGATGGATATCGGCTGAGTACCCGGTAGTACATCTATAGCAAAGTCAATTTCTCGCTCTGGTAGGAGGCTGGAAGCTCATCTGAGAACTCATTAACTACAGGAGTGGACTGAAGAGTCGGCGATTCTGCTCCTGTATTCTAAACTCAAACTATGTGATAGATACAACCTTTCGAAATCATCTTCTTCGCCTTGAGATAGGAAATAAACCTACCTCTCGGCGAAGCCGTATTACCCTTCCATTCCAGAACTGGTTCCCTTGGGAAGTGGAACGTGACAATCTTCGTCCAACACCCAATGTTAGCATAGACAGAAGCTAACCAATTCATACCCATAATGACGTCGAAATTGAACATCTATAACTCTATAAGATCTGCTATGGTCTGACGACCATAAACAACTACAGAACAACCACGATACATCTTTCTAACAATAACAAGTTCACCAACAGGTGTAGACACAGAAAATTGCTCACTCAATGACTCTGGCACTATACCTTATTTTCCCGCAATAAACGGAGTGACATATGATAAATTGGACCCCAGATCTATAAACGCATAAACACTATATGAACAAACTATCAATGTACCTATCACAATATCTGGTGAGGACTCTAAGTCCTGACGACCTGCCAAGGCATAGATGTGGTTCTGAGCACCGCCTGCACCAAAAGCTCTACCTCTACCTCTACCTTTGCCTCTACCTGCTGAAGACAGAGACCCGCGCCCAAAAGGACGCACGGATGCTGATGACCCCACTACGGTAACCCGGCTTGCCGCGCCATACCGCAAGAGGGTCTCCCCGCGGCGTCCCTAATGAAATGATCTGGGCTTCCACAAGTATAACAAACTCGCGTCCCATGCTGACATCGCCCATAATGCGCTCTACCATAATTACCACACTACTATGGTAGTGATGTAGCCTGTCATGGACCCATATATTGCTGTGACCCGGATGTACGAGAACTCTCACCTGGTCCAGATGTAATATAATACCCTGATCTGTATCCTTGAGACTGAGCTGGTGATGACTGTTACACCACGTACTTTCGAAGAAGCACTTACTAAATTTGAACGTAAGTATGTCGAGCTATGGCTAAGTAAAATAACTTTGAATTATGAGGAACGAAGCATTATTAAGTATATTGTATGAGTAAAGGATAAATTACGATCTTGTAAGTTGTAACCGGGAAGGACAACCTTGGAACCAAAAGACATGACTATTATGAAGTATGATTAATGATAAATATCATATATGGAGAGTTTCGGAAGATTCCGGGACCAAGCAAATCGAAGAAAATAAGTTTGTCAAAAATTTGGAAAAAGTTGGCAGAATTTGGGACAGAATTTTGAGTCAAATTTGGAGGGATATATCTCCAGGTATATTAGGAGTTTTAAGGCGTTTTAAAAGCCTAAAATGAAGTTCGTCAAGTCTAGTTTCTAAAGTAACAAATCGCTCGTCGATACGACATCAGAGTAGAGAATTATAAACGTTACAAGTTAGGCTGACAAAGCAGAAACGGGTGCTACGATCGAGTCGCTACGATGAAGAGGCTGCCGTTTATAGTGACATCGCTACAGTACCAAACCGACTCTAGAATTCTTTAAAAGGGGTTTTACCCCTTATTTTTCATCCAAAACACTTCTAAAACATTCCCCAACCCTCTAGAATATTTTCCCAACTTCCTCCATAGAATTTTAACGTAAATTAAGTGAAATCGCCAGATTTAATTCCGAACAGCGTATAGTTGTGATTATAAAATCGTATTGCAACGAAATGTGGCTTGGATTCAAGGTGAATATTGCGGAGAAGGTGGTTCTAGTGGAAGTGAGGTACGAATCTTCCCTTATAAATATTGATTTAAGCTTATTTACGGAAGAAAAGTTATTAAATGATCGTATAATGAATTTATGGGTTGAGAAATTGGATAAAACATCGTGTGAGATATTTATGGAATAGATTGGTATTGATAATATTGTTGTTGATGTTGGTGGTGGTGTTGTTGTTGTTGGTTACTGGATTGCGATTTCGAGCTAGGCATATAACAGGGGAGATGCTGATTGAATTTCAGTAGATTCTTAAAGGATTTTAATTAACGGCTTAAGACAAGCATATCCCGATGAGCCTAACAATAGTACGAATTATTTTATATGTGGATTGCGAGACAGGAAGTAGGTTGGAAAGTCGAGAAGTAAGCTTCCAGTTTGCTAAGGCTATCCTTTTCTTCTTTTTACCATGATCTATGACAAGTGTGAAGCGTAATGATATCCATAATGAATTCACTCCTAGATGAGGATATCCTGAGTTCCTTGACTTCTTAAGTCCCGAAGGGGCATCCGTAAGTTGTACGCTTCCATAATGATGTCTAGAACCCGAAGGGGATAGTCATAAGGTTTCTTTATTCATATGCATTTCATATCTGATTTGTGAGTCTCGAAGGAGACAAATGAAAAGGGGAAGAAGTTCCCATCTTTGAAAAAAGGAAGAAGTTCCCGTTTTGAACTAAAGGTTGCTCCGAAGGGAGTCTTTTAATGTTTTACAAAGATTGTCAAGCATTGCATACTTATATACATGCACGACATCATTTTGTGGAAAGGGGAAAAGGGCTAAGGCATTAGATACGCAAACCACCTGATCAGTTGGTATAAGATGATTATGATACCCGAAGGGGCTGCGAGCAGGGGGAAGGCATGCATATTATATATATATATATATATATATATATATATATACACTCATGATGCATTAAAAGTTCATATGCACGTACATGATTCGCATGTTGGTTACGAGTGCTGCATTGAGAGTCCGTTTTTTCCTTTATCATTCGAGTTGCGATATATTGTTTCGCCCGCCATACTCGGTACATTATTCGTACTGACATCCCTTTTCCTAGGGGGGCTGTGTTTCATGCCACACAGGTGCAGACTGTTGAGTAGAGGACACTTGCCATAGGATGTTCTCGGGCTATCAGCTGGATTGGCGAACTCCATTTCTATTCGGAGAGTTGCCGAGTCAGAGTACGTATGCATGTCCTCGAGTCAGAAGTATTACGGGTATGTTGGGGCCCTGTCTCAACATATGTTATGGTAATTTGGTCCTTGTAGAGGCTTTTTTGCGAGAGACGATGTCCATGGATAGTGCGTCGAGATGTCGACAGTTGTGTAAAGCGGCCATGTAGGTCGACGTGTTCATATGCATTGTTTTAAATATTTTATTATGACCAAAGTCTTCTCTGAATTAACAACAAGGGAGAAGTCCCTAACTTGGTGAATGAGTTTTATTAAAAGGTTTTTCATGTTTTACTTGACGAAAGCGTCATTTAATAATTTGACAGACGGTTCACACAAGACTGTGACTTATGAGTGTAGTGATAGTAGGGCACTCAGCCGAGTAGGGTCTTGAGTGTCAATCGCGGCCCTCTGGTTTGGGTCATGACAATGACCTAAATGGTCTACCCTGGTACTGGGGTCTGAAACTCCCCCTACTATCACCCTGCTGACCAGTAGACCTGGCCTACTTATGATGCTCCCTCTCTATCCTCTCAGTCACCCGTCACTGACGTCTATGATCCTTGCAATTCTACACGAATGCCTGAATACGAGCAAGGTCCATATTATTACTCACCGCCGCAGTGGCACAAGCCTCAACATAATCGGGGTGCAAACCCGCTATAAACCTGTGAATCCTGGCCCTCGATGAATCCAAGAAGGATGGAGCATATCTAGCCAAGGAATCAAATCGAAGGTAATAATCACGAACACTAGAACTAACTTGCTGGACAGTCAAGAACTGATCAACCCTAGCCTCTCGTATCTCCAACGGCAAATAGTGATCAAGAAAGGCCTCTGAAAACTCAGACCAACGTGCTGGAGGTGCCTCAGGACCTCTGGCATGCTCCTACTCCTCATACCATAAGACGGCTATATCACGAAGCCTAAAAGCTGCTAACTCTGCCGCCTCAGTCTCGGTAGCATGCATGACCCAGAAAATACGGTGAAGCTTATCGATAAAGTTTCGCGGATCCTCGTCTCGCCTAACCCCTGAGTGCTCTGGGGGATCAAGTGTTAGGAACTCACGAACCCTCGAACTGCTGGACCCATCAGTGGTTACTGTACCAGCAGGTGCCCTCGGTTGTCTCTGTGTCGCCACAAGCTGAGTCAATAAGTGCACCTACCCTTCCTAAGATCCTGGTCTGTCAGTGCGGGAGGGGGTCCTGGAGGTGCTGCCTCCCTCGGAAGCTCCTCGAGTGGTGGAGTCGTCGATGATGGCTGGGATAGGGTCACACCCTGGCCCTCAGACTGGGCCTCAGCTGCTGGGCATGCCCTACTGTTTCCCTCACCAGCTGCCGTATCAACTCCCAGGCTAGCTGCAGTCTTCCAAGTCACCGACATAGCTGTATACAAACATGAAAGGGTAAGTTTAACTCAACCCTCTTATGACTTGGCTCTATAACACGATTTAGATCTAAAAGAAGGGTAACAAACTCCTAAATGCCCAGTAGCTTATTGTTTATATGATGTGGTGCACAACATATCTATAAATAAGACTCTACTAGACACGGCTTGTAGACTCTCTAGGACAAACCTGTTCTGCTACCAAGTTTGTCACGCCCCAAATTGGGAGAGGCGTGACCGGCACTCGATTCCATACTAGGCCTGAGCGAACCACTCTAAATCTGTAACTCTGGAAGAGTAAACCTCAACTTAGGCTGGTAGGCCTACCTGCACACATACAATACCAACAAGTCGGCGAGGCCTTAATCTGGATATATATATATAAATACTGGCTATCTCATCCGAACTAGGCACACATACCCAAAACATTTATACATAACTGAGCAAGCCGACGAGGCTGCTATGATCGTACAAAGCCAATGTACCAAAACTGTTATATCCCGTATTTTGTACATTGGGACAATCCGACTTAACCATGATAAGTTAAAGGACAAGACTATTCCGGGATACGAAGTAGAG
>NW_026715671.1:0-18853 GCF_029784015.1 Lycium ferocissimum | reverse complement strand
GAAAATAGGTCAATAGTGAAATCAATCTCCCTCTCTAGGGGAATGCCTGGAGGCTCATCTGGAAACACTTCTGGAAACTCATTAACCACCGAAATAAACTGAAGAGTCAGCGACTCTGCTTGCACATCTTGAACTCGAACTAGGTGAAAAATATACCCTTTTCTGATCATCTTCTCTGCCTTATGGTAGGAAATAAACCTACCCCTCGGCGAAGCAGCATTGCCCTTCCACTCTAGGACTGGCTCGCCTGGAAACTGGAATTGATCCATCTTTGCTCTACAATCAACATTAGCATAACAAGAAGCCAACCAGTCTATGCCCATAATAACATCAAAATAAATCATATCTAACTCGATCAAATCACGGTGTGGCGGTCTGGCAAACTATAACAACACGGTCCCGTATACCCGCTTAGCTATAATCGGGTCACTAGCTAGGTAGACACCTCAAAAGGTTTAATCAACTCGGGCTCTATCCCAAACTTGCCGGTAACAAAGGGCATAACATATGATAAAGTGAAACCTGGATCAATCAGTGCATAAACATCATGGGAGGAAACCGATAATATACCTGTAACAACATCAGGGGACGTCTCACGGTCCTGTCTACCAGCCAACGTATACACCCGGTGCTGAAGACCGCTCAAGCTGGATGCTCCACTTCTCCCTCTACCTTGCCCTACTGGTATCTGAAAATCTTTCACCCCGGGCGCATTGCGGAAAGAAAGCCACCACGGACCCATTAGGCTTAACCATACCGTACCAATCGGGTACCCTGCATCTGCCGTGTCCGCCGCCAACAAGCATAGCAACCATCTGAGCCCAGCCGACACTGACCCGTATGTAACTTGCCACACTGAGCACACCGCGACAATGGTGGCCTCACTAGGCCTAACTCTGGTCGGTACTAAGAGCCTAATGCTCTGGAACTCTGGCTCGCTCCGAAATAAGAAGACCGGTCAAACCTCGGACCTGAAATCACGGAGGTGCACTCCCTGCCAGCTGATAAGAATATCTGGAATACTGCTGTCTCTATCCTACCCTGAACTCACCAACCGTATCAAAAGATCTAACCCTCTTACCACGGACCCGATCACGCGCACGCTCTATCCTCCGCTGGCATTTACGATCCTCTAAATTCTTTGCATATGCCTGTATACGGGAGATATCCATGCCTGGCTGTAGTGTAGCAGTCGTACACTCATCTATCAAGTGTGGCCCTAGACCAGCCACAAAGCGATAAACTCTATCCTCCATCTCGTCCACCATGGGTGGCATGTCTGGCCAAGAATCATTACGACCCAACTAGGGCGCGACGAGTACCCGATACTTGTACCGGGCACCACGTCATATGTCTTATTCTTATTACTAAGTGGGCCGTATAAACACTGGCATTTTTTTCTTAGCAACGTCGGTAATAGCATTCATGTACACGAGTAGTGATAATCAACTGTGCTAACATATTATACGGCGACAAAGACAACTAGGCTGTGAAACATCTACCTGTACATATCTGTCTACGAGCCTCTAAACAAAATACATGTAATTACAAGTGGCTGACTTTGAGGAGTTCAAATATATACATAAGAGTAGTACCCAAAACGATGAGCTCGAACAACCGGAGCGCCTTTCAATGTACAACGGAAAGCTCTGGGAGTCGAGCCCGTCAACTGTCTACTGCGTGGCATGAAACGGCAGCCCCAAGAAAAGGGGTCGACGAGCAATGTACCGAGTATGCAAGCCATGAAAATAATACGTAAAGCATGTAACATATGAGCGATAACAACATGTTGGACCAAGGATCATATAACGAGATAAAAGGATAATCTTGTTTTGTAAGTGCGCTGGGCGGATGTCATGCTTGCTTATTATATACTTTTGTTCAAAACATTTCGTGTCATATACATGTGAAAATAACAAGTCATGTCGCCGAAATACGTCGGCTCGCCCACATGTGTCCCGCGTCCGGGCACCCGCGTCGGGATGGAATTACGCCAAACTGACCGAGGTGGCGATGCGTCTATAGCGCAACATGTATCCATTCCCCAAAAATTCCCCATTTTCATATACATATCATATACATGTCATATACATATCATATAAGCGACATGCATGAGAACCCAAAGAAAGTCATGTGTCTATCGGGGTGACGTAAGGTCGGTAGCCCCGACTACCTTATGGAATGACCACGGTCGCTTCGTCCTTTTGAAGGAACAATCATTATAAGGCGAGACTAGCAATGAATAGCAACACCACGGAAAACATAAGATAAAATTATAAAGTTTCTATAAAACAAGTAATGGGAACCGGTATGCACGTATATCGAGACTCGAGTGACGAACATAAAAACATGGTCATTATGTACCATTGGGTCATCCACGAAGATTCCAAGACATTTCGATTTCATTTCCAAAGGTTTCGGACGTTTGAACATTTCTTTTCCTTAAGGTACAAATTGTGGATTCAATTCTATTGAATGAATAGTAGAAAATTTCAATCACGGATTTCTAGAGTTAGGAAAGTCCCAGAGGCGCGAAATCAAGCCTACACGTCTAAGACATGCCAAAGGAAGGAGAGGTGGACTTCACATACCTTTTACGCTTTGTTCACGTCTCCAAACTCAAGCTCCAAGTTCGCCAAATCTACAAATTGGTCATGTTTACCAAACATGATTAGTGCCTTTAAAATTGAATTCTTAAAATAATACTTGACTACCGAAACTTCGGCAGCACCTCCCCTGCAAATATCCCATCCCACCAAGTTCAACTTGGCCAATTTTTACTCAACAACAATCCGGGAATTCAAACCCGGCCAAACTATTAACATAACTCAACAATCACACTAGCAATTCACATATTCCATTCAAACTGCATAATCTCAATTTACTACTTTCTTCAAAACCTTCCGACTTCAATAAACATAATAACAACCTTATAATATATTCCAACAACGTCATACTAATACCATTTCTTACTACCCATGCAAGGACATTGTCTTTCAATATACGAAATCTTCCAATTATCAATATACACCACACGGCTATACACTATAATTTCCAACTTCCACTAATTCATTCAACTTTCATTTCTAATACAAATTCCACCACAACTACAACTAGATTACCACATAAAATTCAATCCATATTTCCTACGCATTGGCACATACTCACGGCCACAACATGCATGTACACCTACAATTTTTCCATAGTCAATCAACTTCCATTTTCCACATATCATTCACAACAATAACAACCAACACTAGTCAAGATAATCAAAACACACTTCCTACACACGTATATATACATACACGGCCACCCTCTATTTTCCTTTCCTTCATGAATTTCCATATTTTCCATACATTACAACAACAACCAACACACAACACAACACAACATAACACATACAACACATACACACACTCACGGCACCTACACACACTTCCACAACATATGAATTTCATCCATTTTCATGCACTACAACATCCACAAATATCCATAACGCATAAGGAGAATGAATTCTTACCTTGTTCCTTAATTCCTCACTTGGCTAGAATTTACAACTTGCATGAACTTGTGCTTTTCTTGCTCTAATGAACCCTCCACCTTGTTAAGCACCCTTGACTTGGTAGAAAATGATTTTTGTAAAAAATTTTGCAAACTTTTCTTGGAAATTCCTCTATGGCCGAAGGCCTTGGGGTTTTTTTCTCCTTCTTTGTTTTGTTCTTCTTTTCTTGAAAATTCTAGGGAAAAAGATGAACAAGTCATCTCTCCACCTCAATATATACTTAGTTCCTTCCAATAGAAATTGAACAAATTGTCCCTAGCTTGGCCTAATTTAATTTGGCCACATTTTGCAAGTGGGGTCCACGGCCAAGTGGCCCCCCTTTCATGAAAATTCTAGCAAATTTCTCATTTTTCATGAAAAATATTTCCCTTCGTTCCAAATTTGCCCCTAGCCTTTCTCCATATTTCCATGAGTCATTATGCAAATTTACCTTTTTACCCCCTTTGTCTTAATATTCCCACTTTACAATTTTCCATACGCAACTTGTGTCACTTCGCCTTGACTTACCCGAGGGTACAAAATACGGATGTAACATCCTCCTAAGTGCTTTAGAACATTCGTCCTCGAATGTCGAATCGTCTTATCGGTGTTATCCCGACTTCGGGGAGGTTTCCCTTATGGTTGTCGGACACAATTACCTAACACGTCCGTTCGGATACTTGGTTGACTTATACTTTCTTGTTATCCCATACTTCATAGGACGCCGTCATCTTTTTCGGTCATCTTCCTTGGTTGTTCTCCATATTTGCGTCGTCCTGTACCCGTCGTCAACTTGCTTTACGCCTTTTTCTATAGTGAGTACGTAAGGCATGCAATACAAATAACCAAAACTATAACTGGAACAGACGGAACTATCAAGTAAGTATACATATATATACTTTTAGTACCGGACAACCTTTCGTTTTTAATTCATACATACCGTTCATAAGCCAAAAATTGTACGGTAAAATAAAGGGTCAACCAAAATACCTAAAACGCTTAATTTGCATTCACGTACCGCATGTCTATGAAGAGGTGCGATACGAAACGCCGGTGATGTCACACGTCGACGGAGCACGAACGTGCGAATTCGGACGGGATCATATATCGAACGTAATATCAAACGTACGTTGTTCGGGATGATGTCGTATATCGGATTATTCGAACGTTTCATGTAGTGCCCGGATGATATCATATAACGGACAAAATACGGTAACATACAAATCGTACTATGATTTTCGACATACATCGGACGGACGAGTACGAACGTACGAAGGTTCGGAAGATGACATATGTCGGACGGTACGAAATGCATGTCAAAATCATAATTCTCATATGTGTGTGACGTGTCCCGCCCCTTCGATGAGGGACTCGGTGAAAAGGATCATGTATAGCGAGAATCGAGATGTCATATATGCAAACAACGTGTCCCGGCCCTTTATTAAGGGGCTCGGTAGATAAAATCATGCATACCTAATCATATGTACATAACGTGTCCCGGCCCTCTCTACGGGTCTCGGTGAATAATAATCGTGCGCCATCCGGCCACCGTCCCCACAACATCTCATCATGATCACATACGTTAACGTGTCCCGCCCGCAAGTACGAGGGACTCGGTGAATAATGCGCAGAAGTGTGCACGAGAACATGTCTGGCCCGGACTCGGTGAATCGAATCGTATCGTGACGTACACGAAATCATAACATGCCCCGGCCCGGACTCGATGAAAGATACATTGAGTCGCGCACGAGCGAAGTAGAGTGCGAGAAACATATGCATATGAAATCGGACCGATGAATACATACGCTTATCAACATTTGAAGATTCGTAACAAGTCTCGGGTTCCGCGAGTTAGCATCGGAGAGTTATAAGTATTTAACATACGAAAACCTCTTCGGACTTTCCAAGCGATCCGGGGTCGTGTATGGAGAACATTAAGACTTGCGTAAAAATATTCATATCAACTTACTTATACCCAAAGCTTATATATCACTCTTATGTTTGCATACTTATATCGGATTTTCTATTTCATAATATTTACATCGTAGCGCTTATATCAAAATATTCATATCAAATCATTCGTATCGGAGCGTTTATATCCAAATAGTCGAACCGAATGCTCATATATGATTATCGAACACTTATAACAAACTCGGAACATTAGTCAAAAGTTTCGTTGAGAATCGTATTAAATAAGACAAACAAAGTAATATACATGGGTCTCGGGTGTTGTGGGCCCACCTCGATCTAATCGGGTAACGAACCTAAAAAATGTGGTCATTATGTCTCATTAAATTATCCTCGAAGATTTCAAGTCATTTCTCTTTCGTTTTCAAAATTATGAGCATTTGAACATTTATTTACAAAGAAGCATAAGCCATTTAATTCAATTTTATCGAATGAATAGTAACAAAACTCAACCGGATTTCTAGAATTAGAGTGATCCCCGAAGCACGTATTCAAGCTTATTACATCTAGGACATGCCAAAGAAAGAAAGGGTAAGCCTTACATACCTTTTCCGTCTCTTACGCTTCCCCAAATCCAAGTTCAAAATTCTCCAAAATCTATAAATGGTCACATTTACCAAACATTAATTAGAGCCTTTAGAAATTCAATCTTGAATTAACATTCGTCTACAAAATTTCCAAGAAGATTTCCCCGGGAATGCTCCATCCCCGAGAATCTAACTCGGCCAATTTAACAACAACAACCCGAGAATGCAACTCGGCCAATTTAACAATAGTAATACCAACAATCATATCTTCCAACTTCACAATTATTTCAAAATACGTTCTAACATTACCAATTCTTTTTTTACAATTCCATGGCATCTCATTTATATTCAATTCATAATTGTTCACATATTCAAATACCAATTCGACACCTTCCAAACAATGGTCAAGAATGTTTCAAATAATCCGCTCGACATTTCAAGCGGCCGAACCAACACACTACCTAAAATTATCCAAACTCAACAAGAATAATGACAACATATTTCTTTCTTTCAACTTCATAAATCACACCAACAATTCACACTAACAACATTAGTTTCCATAAACACAAGAACACTATATTCATATTCACTTTAACTTCTAAAACAACTTCCCGACAACTACAACTTGAACTAGAATTATCAAACTTCCATTTCTCATCATAGATTCCATTGTAACAACAACCAAAATACTTAAGAAAATTGATTCATCCCTTTCCATACTATACCACAACCACACGGCCTCAACATATAGTCCATATTTTTCATGAATTTCCTCATTCCTACACACCACAACATACACAACCATACATAACATATAAAAGAAGACTAAATTCTTACCCTTTTCCAACTTTTCCACTTGCCAAAAGAAGCTCTTTCTTGCCATGATATTTATACCACTTTGTAGAGAATCTTGAACTTAGTAGGAATACAAACAAATTATAATTTTGAATCAAAGTTGAAGGCTTCAAGATTTCTCTCTATTTTTTCTCTTCTTTCTTTCTGAAATTTCTTCACATGGAAATTTGTGGAGCTTTTAAAAATAAAATGAAGTTTCTGTCCCTTTTTAAAAAACGCCAACGTCGGTTTACGTCTACAATACTGTAGCATCGTAGCGGTTGTATTAGCGGCATTAAAATCTTTTGAATATCGTTTCTGCGTCGACAGTTCAGTTTGTAACGTCTATAATTCTCTACTCCGATGTCCTATCAATGAACGGTTTGTTGCATTACAAACTAGACTCGACGAACTTCATTTTAGGCTTTTAAAACACCTTAAAACTCCACATATACTATGAGATATGCGCCTCCATAGTTGACTTAAAAAAACGCCCAAAGATTTCCCCAAATTTTCGTCGAACTTATTTTCTTCGATTTACTCGATCTCGAAATATTCCGACGCACAAGATGCGGGATATAACAAGGTGGACTTCACATACCTTTTACGCTTTGTTCACGTCTCCAAACTCAAGCTCCAAGTTCGCCAAAATCTACAAATTGGTCATGTTTACCAAACATGATTAGTGCCTTTAAAATTGAATTCTTAAAATAATACTTGACTACCGAAACTTCGGCAACACCTCCCCTGCAAATATCCCATCCCACCAAGTTCAACTTGGCCAATTTTTACTCAACAACAATCCGGGAATTCAAACCCGGCCAAACTATTAACATAACTCAACAATCACACTAGCAATTCACATATTCCATTCAAACTGCATAATCTCAATTTACTACTTTCTTCAAAACCTTCCGACTTCAATAAACATAATAACAACCTTATAATATATTCCAACAACGTCATACTAATACCATTTCTTACTACCCATGCAAGGACAAAGTTTTCAATATACGAAATCTTCCAATTATCAATATACACCACACGGCTATACACTATAATTTCCAACTTCCACTAATTCATTCAACTTTCATTTCTAATACAAATTCCACCACAACTACAACTAGATTACCACATAAAATTCAATCCATATTTCCTACGCATTGGCACATACTCACGGCCACAACATGCATGTACACCTACAATTTTTCCATAGTCAATCAACTTCCATTTTCCACATATCATTCACAACAATAACAACCAACACTAGTCAAGATAATCAAAACACACTTCCTACACACGTATATATACATACACGGCCACCCTCTATTTTCCTTTCCTTCATGAATTTCCATATTTTCCATACATTACAACAACAACCAACACACAACACAACACAACACAACATAACACATACAACACATACACACTCACGGCCACTGTTATATCCCGTATTTGGAACGTCGGGACGATTCGGGTTAGCTATGATAAGTTAGGGTCAAGACCTTTCCGGGAGGCGAAGTCGAGACATTTGACCTCCGATTTTGTCGTAAGACCTAAGTGTGTATGATATTATTGGCATGGGAACGTTTTGGAAAATTTGGGACCAAAGATGGAATTTGTGGAAGTTGCTAATTATTGAAAGAAAATGAGGAAAGAAAAGAAGCCATGTGGCCGGCCACCTTTGGAGTGGGCCATGGCCACATGGTTGGCTAATATTTGTAATATAAGGATGACTTAAGGGACCATTTCATCATCTTCTCAAGACTTAGAAAAATCAAGAACCATGGAGAAGAAAAAAGACCAACCATTCGGCCATGAAGAGAAAAACCAAGACCAAGATTAAGCCATCCCAAAATTATTTCTCCTAAGCAAATCTACTAATTGGAAGGTGCTTGATAACGTGGAGTTGTTGTTTCAAGCGTTGGATTGTTCGTTTTCATCCTTGGCCAACTTTGGACAAGTTGAGGAGTTGTGAAGAAAGGTAAATTCTAATCTTGTTTTATGAGTTATGGAAGGTTTATGTGTGTTGTTGTGTGTTGATATGGATGAAATTCATGAGATATAGCATGATGAAGTTGAGCCATGTGCTTTGGTGTTTGGCCGTGTGCATGGATGTTGTGTGTCTAAGTGATGAATTAAGTTTATGTGGCATGTTTGGTTATTGTGGAGTGTTGAAATGAATGAAAATCATGAAGTATATATATATGGGTGTGTTGGCCGAATATGGCCTTTATGTGTGTCAAGGAATGAATTAGTTTTCTTGGAATTTTGGTTGTTGTTGTTATGTGGATTCTATGTTGAAAATAAGAGTTTAAGGATTCAAATTGGTATTGCAAGTGTTATGGGCTGATTTGGAAGGTTTGGTGCATTTAGTGTAATTTTTATGTTCATGGAAATGGCATGGTTAGAGTATAGATTGTTGGAGTAAATCATGTTTTGAAATCAAGGAATGTGTTAGCGTTGTGGTTCTCGGGTTGGGAGACCATTTCGGGTGGTATGGAATATTTGTTGGGTTGTTGGAAATATTGTATGAATTATTTAAAGAGTTCTCGAATATTGTTTGAATGGTTTTGGATTGATAATTGAATATGCGTTAGTTTGATTACATGTTGGTTTGTAAGTATGTAGTTGTAGTAAGCATAATTGAAATATTGTTGGAATGTGTGGAGAAGGATTTTTAATGTTCGATGTTTCGAATTGATTGTGGATATTGTTGGAATGATTGTTGGTTTGTTGTGTTGTTGAATTTGGCCGAGTTGAATTCTCGGGGTTGGTCCATTTATAAAGGAAGTGCTGCCCAAATTTCCGTAGGATTATGTGTTAGTTGGAAATGAACTTCTAAATTGTTACACCCCGTACTTTGTATGTCGGAATATTTTAAGTTGTTTGCGACGAGTTGAGAACAAGGCTATTCTTCCGACTTTGTTTCAAGACACAAGTTGCTTATGAGTTAGGTTGGATGGAAATATTAAGGAATTTGAGGTTAAAGGTGGAGTTATGGGAACTAATAATATTTCATGAAAGTTGGAAAAATTTGGGACCAAAAAAGGAATTATAGAAAGTTGCCCATTATTTGAAAATGGCCCTAGGTGGCCGGCCATGTGAGTGTGTGTGGGCCATAGGGCCATGTGTTAAATTATATATATATATGTGTGTGGATAGCTTATAAGACAATTCATCATTTTGGACTTGGAAAGTTCAAGAGAAATCAAGAAAAGAAAAGATAAGGAGAAGAGAAGAGAGCACGGCCATGGCTGGCCGTGACTTGCTCCACAAGAGTGGTCAAGAAAAATCTGTTTCTTCATGCTTTTCTACTAATTAGAGGGTCCTCTACGACGTGGAGTGGTTGGTGGAACAAGAAAAACACTCTCCTTGCCAAACATGTTCTTAGCCGAGAGTGAAGAAGCAAGAGGAAAGGTATGGTTCAATTCTCTTTTGCATGTTTTGTGGCTGCCTTGGATGTGTTATATTGCATGGAAATGGATAAAAATCATGAAGAGTTGTGTGTTGTAAGTTGTGGCCGTGTGTAGTATGTTGAGGCCGTGTATGTGTGAGGTTGTGTTGGAGTGAAGAATTAATTGTATGTAGCTTGTTTGAGTGTTGTTGTAATGTATAGAAGATGAATAAAATTCATGAGATTGTGTATGTTGGTGTTTGGCCGTGACTAGGGCTGTTTGTTATGCTAGAAATGAACTAATGTTACCTAGTAATTTGGTTGTCGTTGTTATGGATTTTATGGTGTAAAATGAAGTTTAATGATCCAAGTTGAAGATTGAAACCGTGTGTGGCTGATTCGAGGCATAATGTAATCTTAATGTGGTTTCTTGAATTTGTGAAAATAATGTTGCTAAAGTGTGACTCGGTGGTGTAGTTATGAATTTAGAAAAGAAGGGAATGTGTTCATGTTGTGTGGCCGGATTGGAGAAGCTTCGGATAGAATGATGCTTTTGTTGGAGATTTTGAATTATTGTGAAAGTTGTTTAAAGTATTATTGAATGTGGTTTGAATGGTTTTGAAGGTATGAACTTGAGTTGAAATGAGAATTTTAGCCTTATGTTGGAAAGTTTGTATTTTGCGCATACTTTGTATATATATTGTAAAAATATTATGAAACGCTTCCGTATGGCGTTGTAATGATTTTGATTGGTAATGAATGTGAGTATGATGGTGATGGTTTGAAAGTTGAAGTCGGAATGGAAGCGATTGCATTAGGTAAGAAGACTAGTTGCGGATTGTATTGTGGTTATTGTGGTTGTAGGTGTTGTTGTTTGGTTGTTGTTGATATTTTGAGCCGAGTTGAGTCTCGGGGGTGCCATATTCTTAGGGGAGGTGCTGCCGAATTTCGGTAGTCAAATGCTTAACCAAAGTTGAATGTTAACTTGCATGAATAGTAATCGGTAAGGATGACCATTTGCGGATTTCGACGAAACGGGAATTGAAATTGGACGAGCGTGAGGCACGGCAAAAGGTATGTAAAGCTTGCCTTTTCCTTCTTTTTGGCATGTCCTAGCCCTACTAGGCTAAGATCGGAACCTCGGGGATAATTTCGCTCTCGGAAAGCCGAGTTGATTTTGCCTACTATTCATTCAAATAAGTAATTGAATTATAATCCTTTTATTTGATCAAAAGAATGCATTAACCTTTGTAACTGTTGTAAACGTGTCTGGATCGCTCCGACACTTTGATGGATGGCTTTAGGTAGCCTAATGTTTGTAATTTATGTCCGCCGCCTCGGCTCGACCTGAGGTGGGGCCCACGCATCCCGGGATCTCCCAATGTCGCCCTGTTTGGTATACTTGTGTGATTTTGAAAAGAAAAACTTTTAACTATTGCTCCGATTACTATAAAATAGTTATTTTAACTACTTCCTTGAGTTGATAATATATTTTGACACATAAGAACGATTTCAGAAGGTTGTAACTTTTGCATACTAATTCCGATAAATCAAAACTTGTTTACGCACTTCCGATGTTAGTAAATATATTTGGTCACCGGTTTGGAAGGCAACCTAATTATTTATTTACTCATATGCATGTGATCTTGATATGTTTTCGAATAATGTTCGGAAAAGAACCTCGATTTAACTATTGTCTTGGTTTTAAAGGGACGGTGTGTTTTGGTTGTTGTTGAGTTTGTAATAAAAGAAATTATATACGTGTGGCTATTTACGATTCTCGCCCGTGTGTATTTGGTTGCTTGTGATTCTGTTCGTGCATTATTGTTGTTACCTTTTTCGCCGAGTCCCGGGCGGTATGTGTGTGATATTGTCCGCCGGATACTTGACCGCGGCTCGTGCTACGACCGCCGGATACTTGGCCGCGGTACGTATGTGTGATATCGTCCGCCGGATACTTGACCGCGGGTGACGTGACCGCCGGATTCTTGACCGCGGTATGTATGTGTGTGTGTGTGTATATTTATATATTTATGATATTAACCGCCGGGTTCCCGGCCGCGTGTGTGTATGATTTATGTATGTACGACTTGGATGTCGGATGTAAATACGTTGGTATCCGGACTATTATGCTCGCGTTTGGTACGCTTTATTTCGTTTTTCGGTATTTTTCTCGCTTTGCATACCAAGACATATTCCGTACGACCCCTTTCTTCGGCCGTGCTTTCATGCCGCGCAGTACCCACCGATGAGCGAGATGATGTTCCGGGGATTGGCGAGCTCCATTTCCTCCGGAGGCCGCCGAGTCGAATGCTTTGTATGGTATTCTGTTATGTTAGAGACTTTGCGTACGTTGTCGTGTGTATGAGATGTCCGTTTGTAAGCGGCTATGTAAGCCGATGTATCAAGACGCATAGTGTTATGAATTTCATGGGTTTACGTATTTGTTATGGTTACGGATTTTATTTGATTTGAAAAGACGAAAGGCATGTATGTTTTCCGAAAAAAATTTCACCTCGTGCTTATGTTATGTTTTGTGGGCACAAACATGGCTAGAGTATTATGGGAGTCGCGGGTTCGCTCGGCCCTTAGGTAAGGGTCGGTGCCCATCACACCCTATCGGAAATGGGGTGTGACAAAGTGGTATCGCAGCGTGTCCGTCCTAGGGGTTGTACTGCAAAGTCGTGTCCGAGAGTCTTGTTTATGGTGTGTTGCGCGCCACATTTATAAACGGGGCTGCTGTGGCATTTAGGGTGGTTATTCTTCTTTCATATCCGAGATCGTGCCATAGAGGCAAGTCACAGGAGATGGTACTCCTCACCCCGATTTGTGATTGCGGGGAAGAATGATATTGACGGAAGAAAACGATTGATGATGTTGGAAGTCACGAAGTACGCAGGTAAGCGAAGGTATGAAGATGTATGTTGGGAAAGATATTGAAGTTGCGACCGAAGTACGAGTTGAAGCCTAAAGGGGGAAAGCAAATAAGAAGGTGTAGCAGGTGCCGTTTGAGTTGGGCATGCGAGGTATGTTTATCGTTTGTGTATTATTGATGATATTGGGAGCCCTTGCGTGGGCTACGATATGGTATGATGTATGTACGTATGATGTGCCCCGGTGAGGCACCGTTGGTATTTTCTCGTGTTCAGGTTTTGAGATAGCAAGAAATGTAGAGGAAACTCACGTCGAAATCTCCCAGGTGCTTGTAAGACCCCGTAGAGCATAGTTGAACATTCGAGGACGAATGTTCTGTGCGGGGAAAGGATGTTACACCCCGTACTTTGTATGTCGGAATATTTTAAGTTGTTTGCGACGAGTTGAGAACAAGGCTATTCTTCCGACTTTGTTTCAAGACACAAGTTGCTTATGAGTTAGGTTGATGGAAATATTAAGGAATTTGAGGTTAAAGGTGGAGTTATGGGAACTAATAATATTTCATGAAAGTTGGAAAAATTTGGGACCAAAAGAGGAATTATAGAAAGTTGCCCATTATTTGAAAATGGCCCTAGGTGGCCGGCCATGTGAGTGTGTGTGGGCCATAGGGCCATGTGTTAAATTATATATATATATGTGTGTGGATAGCTTATAAGACAATTCATCATTTTGGACTTGGAAAGTTCAAGAGAAATCAAGAAAAGAAAAGATAAGGAGAAGAGAAGAGAGCACTACCGCCATGGCTGGCCGTGACTTGCTCCACAAGAGTGGTCAAGAAAAATCTGTTTCTTCATGCTTTTCTACTAATTAGAGGGTCCTCTACGACGTGGAGTGGTTGGTGGAACAAGAAAAACACTCTCCTTGCCAAACATGTTCTTAGCCGAGAGTGAAGAAGCAAGAGGAAAGGTATGGTTCAATTCTCTTGCATGTTTTGTGGCTGCCTTGGATGTGTTATATTGCATGGAAATGGATAAAAATCATGAAGAGTTGTGTGTTGTAAGTTGTGGCCGTGTGTAGTATGTTGAGGCCGTGTATGTGCGAGGTTGTGTTGGAGTGAAGAATTAATTGTATGTAGCTTGTTTGAGTGTTGTTGTAATGTATAGAAGATGAATAAAATTCATGAGATTGTGTATGTTGGTGTTTGGCCGTGACTAGGGCCGTTTGTTATGCTAGAAATGAACTAATGTTACCTAGTAATTTGGTTGTCGTTGTTATGGATTTTATGGTGTAAAATGAAGTTTAATGATCCAAGTTGAAGATTGAAACCGTGTGGGCCGATTCGAGGCATAATGTAATCTTAATGTGGTTTCTTGAATTTGTGAAAATAATGTTGCTAAAGTGTGACTTAGTGGTGTAGTTATGAATTTAGAAAGAAGGGAATGTGTTCATGTTGTGTGGCGGATTGGAGAAGCTTCGGATAGAATGATGCTTTTGTTGGAGAGTTTGAATTATTGTGAAAGTTGTTTAAAGTATTATTGAATGTGGTTTGAATGGTTTTGAAGGTATGAACTTGAGTTGAAATGAGAATTTTAGCCTTATGTTGGAAAGTTTGTATTTTGCGCATACTTTGTATATATATTGTAAAAATATTATGAAACGCTTCCGTATGGCGTTGTAATGATTTTGATTGGTAATGAATGTGAGTATGATGGTGATGGTTTGAAAGTTGAAGTCGGAATGGAAGCGATTGCATTAGGGTAAGAAGAAGACTAGTTGCGGATTGTATTGTGGTTATTGTGGTTGTAGGTGTTGTTATTTGGTTGTTGTTGATATTTTGAGCCGAGTTGAGTCTCGGGGGTGCCATATTCTTAGGGGAGGTGTCGGAATTTCGGTAGTCAAATGCTTAACCAAAGTTGAATGTTAACTTGCATGAATAGTAATCGGTAAGGATGACCATTTGCGTATTTCCGACGAAACGGGAATTGAAATTGACGAGCGTGAGGCACAAAGAAAGGTATGTAAAGCTTGCCCTTTCCTTCTTTTGGCATGTCCTAGCCCTACTAGGCTAAGATCGGAACCTCGGGGATAATTACTCACCGCTCTCGGAAAGCCGAGTTGATTTTGCCTACTATTCATTCAAATAATTGAATTATAATCCTTTTATTTGATCAAAAGAATGCATTAACCTTTGTAATCGTTGTAAACGTGTCCGATCGCTCCGACACTTTGATGGATGGCTTTAGGTAGCCTAATGTTTGTAATTTATGTCCGCCGCCTCGGCTCGACCTCGAGGCGGGGCCCACGCATCCCGGATCTCCCAATGTCGCCCGTTTGGTATACTTGTGTGATTTTGAAAAGAAAAACTTTTAACTATTGCTCCGATTACTATAAAATAGTTATTTTAACTACTTCCTGAGTTGATAATATATTTTGACACATAAGAACGATTTCAGAAGGTTGTAACTTTTGCATACTAATTCCGATAAATCTGAAACTTGTTTCTGCACTTGCCGATGTTAGTAAATATATTTGGTCACCGGTTTGGAAGGCAACCTAATTATTTATTTACTCATATGCATGTGATCTTGATATGTTTTCGAATAATGTTCGGAAAAGAACTCGATTTAACTATTGTCTTGGTTTTAAAGGGATGGTGTGCTTTGGTTGTTCGTTGAGTTTGTAATAAAAGAAATTATATACGTGTGGCTATTTACTTCCCGTGTGTATTTGGTTGCTTGTGATTCTGTTCGTGCATTCGTTGTTACCTTTTCGCCGAGTCCCGGCCGGGTATGTGTGATATTGTCCGCCGGATACTTGACCGCGGCCGTGCCATGACCGTGGATACTTGGCCGCGTACGTGTATGTGTGATATCGTCCGCCGGATACTTGACCGCGGGGCCGTGACGTGACCGCCGGATTCTTGACCGCGGTATGTATGTGTGTAGTCCGTGTATATTTATATATTTATGATATTAACCGCCGGGTTCCCGGCGGTGTGTGTATGATTTATGTATGTCGACTTGGATGTCGATGTAAATACGTTGGTATCCGGACTATTATGCTCGCGTTTGGTACGCTTTATTTCGTTTTCGGTATTTTTCGCTTTGCATACTCAACATATTCCGTATCGACCCCTTTCTTCGGGGGCGCGTTTCATGCCGCGCGGTACCCACCGATGAGCATGATGTTAGCGGATGATGTTCCGGCCGGATTGGCGAGCTCCATTTCCTCCGGAGTGCCGCCGAGCGAATGCTTTGTATGGTATTCGTTATGTTAGAGACTTTGCGTACATGTATGTGTGTGTGTATAGATGTCCGTTTGTAAGCGCCAAGCCGATGTATCGACGCATAGTGTTATGAATTTCATGGGTTTCTGATTTGTTATGGTTCTGATTTTATTTGATTTGAAAAAGACGAAAGGCATGTATGTTTTCCGAAAAAATTTCACCCCGTGCTTATGTTATGTTTTGTGGGCCCAAGATGGCTAGAGTATTATGGGAGTCTCGGTTCACTCGGCCCTAGGTAAGGGTCGGGTGCCCATCACACCCTATCGGAAATTGGGGTGTGACATAAATCTTTGTTGACGTTGGTATTTATTGATGTTATGTAGATCTTGGAGAGTTCGAGATATAAGTTTGATTTGGATTACCGTCAGTGTGCAAGCGAGGTATGTAAAGCTTAACTCTTCTTTCTTTTGGCATGTCTTAGTTGTACATAGGCTACACGACACGAGTCTCGAGGAAATTCTACTCTCACAATCCGAGCATGGATATGATTCGCGTTTGTCTTTTGGTACTCGTATGTTGATGTGAGAAAATATTGGTTTTGATGTTGTTGGAAAAAAATTGATTTTAAGGTTGCATAAAAACTTGGTTTTCAAAAGAGTTTATTCTTAAACGATGTCAAAACTACGAACGCTCATAACTTTCGACTAAGGGCTCGATTGCCTCGATATCGTTGTGGGAGGTTGTATGACGCGTGACGAGTATGTTCTCCATAGGCGGGCCGGCTCGGGACACTCGTCCGTGGGTCCCGCGACCTTCCTTTTTGTACATTTCGATGACGTTTGAAAGAGTTTGGTATGACGATTTTCCCGATTCCCAAGTATGGTCATTTTACTTACTTTTGAACCTATGATAACGATTTTATGCATATGGTTACTCACGACTGTCTCGTGGTTTGTTAGGTACATCGTTCGCCGGTTCCGGCCGGTTTTGTTGTCGCGCGCACTATGATATATTCCGGTGTTATGTCGTGTTACGGTTCCCCGAGACCTCGCCATAGGGCCGGTTCCGTTTGCGGAGTTATGCCGTGATATGGCTTATGATGTGTTGTGATGATGTGTTGCGTTCGGGTTGTACGGAGATTTGAAACCTTTCGCGCGGTGTTATCTTTGTGTTATGGCGCCATCGACAAAGGGCGACCATATTTTTTCCGTGCCCTTTTGCATGCTTTCTATTTTAAAAATAAACATTTGGCATTTTGGAAATGTACTTACTTTCGTGTACTTCATTTCGAGTGTGACTCGCTATTTATCGTATTTTCTCGCTTTGTATACTCAAGACATATTTAAATACCGACCTCTCCTTTCTTCGGGGGGTCGCGTTTCAGCCCGTGTGGCACGCCCGCGCCTGGGCCTTGGTGATCCGTCGGTTTAGGATACCATCCCGCCGTGTTGGAGTGCTCCTTTATTCGAGCTCACATCTGCATATACTCGTTCGGGCCTGCACGTGTGTGTGTGTGTGTGTTCGGGGGCACGGCGGGGCCCCGTCCCGTCATATGACTCCGTTAGTCCGCGAGAGTCCGTAGATGTATATGTGGGTTGTGTGCCTACCTTGTACGTACGGGTTTGCATGCTATATGCTTTGGGCCAACGTGCCGTCCGACAGCCTTGTCGCTTCCGATATATATATATATATGATTGAGTTTGAGATGTGTTTGAGACGGCTTTGATATTTGTATACGCGTTTGCACCACCGTGTGTGATTCGGGTTTGATGAATGCGTTTGGGTGCCCAACTCGGGCACTAGTCACGGCCTACGGGGTTGGGTCGTGACAGCCACCTACACACACTTCCACAACATATGAATTTCATCCATTTTCATGCACTACAACATCCACAAATATCCATAACGCATAAGGGAGAATGAATTCTTACCTTGTTCCTTAATTCCTCACTTGGCTAGAATTTACAACTTGCATGAACTTGTGCTTTTCTTGCTCTAATGAACCCTCCACCTTGTTAAGCACCCTTGACTTGGTAGAAAATGATTTTTGTAAAAATTTTTGCAAACTTTTCTTGGAAATTCCTCTATGGCCGAAGGCCTTGGGGTTTTTTTTCTCCTTCTTTGTTTTGTTCTTCTTTTCTTGAAAATTCTAGGGAAAAGATGAACAAGTCATCTCTCCACCTCAATATATATTAGTTCCTTCCAATAGAAATTGAACAAATTGTCCCCTAGCTTGGCCTAATTTAATTTGGCCACATTTTGCAAGTGGGGTCCACGGCCAAGTGGCCCCCTTTCATGAAAATTCTAGCAAATTTCTCATTTTTCATGAAAAATATTTTCCTTCATTCCAAATTTGCCCCTAGCCTTTCTCCATATTTTCCATGAGTCATTATGCAAATTTACCTTTTTACCCCCGGCTTGTCTTAATATTCCCACTTTACAATTTTCCATACGCAAATCAGGTCACTGCCTTGACTTACCCAGGG
>NW_026715670.1:0-19260 GCF_029784015.1 Lycium ferocissimum | reverse complement strand
ATTGGCACATGGAAAATAATTGATCAACTTATGGGCTTGGGCCATAGTTGGCCGGCCACCCCTCTCTATTTTGGGCCTCTTTTTCTTATTTTTTTTTTGAGCCCAATAGCTTAGAAGTCGTGTTTTGCAATTTCCCGAAACAAATTTCCGAGATTCCAATTTTGCCCTTGGCCCTCTCCGATGTTCTCGTGTCAACACTTTCCATAAGTGACAACATACCCTTCACGTAAAATCAAAGCATGGCCTTATTCTTACAAATCACAATTATGTCCAAATTTTCCGAACGTGCAAAAACACGGGATGTAACAGGAAGATGTATGTATGTTATAATGATTGGAATGGAATGAGAATTATGGAAATTGTGTTGTGTGTGCATGGGCGTGTGTGTGTGTGAAGAGGGGGTGTGGCCGTGAGCCATGGTAAGGAAGGAGGAAGGTGAATTAAATTTTATTTGGCTTGTTAGTAGTATCATTATGATATTTGCGACGTAAATGAATGTTTAACGAGTTGAGTTGGTGTTGAAGTTGGTTGTAAGTCATTATGGGAAATTATGTGATTTTTACATGATTTTTATATAAGTATGGAAGTAAGGTTCTAAATGTGAATTAATGTTGTTGTTAATGAACTTGGAGGAAGACAATATAATTTTGTAGTTTGGTTGCATTTGTAGAAGTTTGGCATGGTTTAGAGTTTGATGGAAATTTCGCATATTTTGTGGAATAATGAGAAATGTGTCCGAATTGCATTTGAACGGCCTTGAATTAGTGGATGAATATGGAAACGTTGATATTGGATGGAAAGCGTGAAGTTGGAATGATAGTTAATGCTTTGTGTGAAAGAAAGACTATTTATGCTAATATATGTTTGTAGCGATTATTGGTGTTGTTGTTGTTGTTGATGGTGTTGTTGGGTTGTTGTTGTTGGTATATTGAGCCGAGCTACGTCTCGGGGTGCTATACGTATAGGGAGGTGCTGCCAAAATTTTGGGTAGACAAGTATTAAACCAAGATTGAAAGTTAAAGTCTCATGAATAGTAACGGTAAATGACCATTTGCGTTCTAGGCGAAACGGGATTGGAGATAAAGCGAGCATAAGACGTCCGTAAGGTATGTAAAGCCTACCTTTTCTTCTTTTGGCATGTCCTAGACCTACTAGGTCGAGAACGAAACCTCGGGGACAATTCTGCTCTTGGAAATCCGAGTTTGAGTTTGCATACTATTCATTCAGCGCGATTGAACTATAAACCTCATATTTGGTTAAAAGAATGCCTAACCTTCGTAACTTCCACAAATGAATCCGAATCGCTCCGAAACTTCCATAGATAACTTTATGGAGCCAAATGTTTGTAATTTATGTTCGCCGCCTCGTCTTGAACCGAGGTGGGCCCGCAAGTCCCGAGACTCCCCTTATTTGATCTGTTTGACTCAGTTTCGTATGATATGAAAAGGAAACGTTTGCCTATGACTCTAAAGTCCGTTTGAAATATCCTATAATGTTATTTGAACGCTCGTTACTATGAACGATACTAAATTTTCCGAAGAATGACCTACGATGTGTTTTTGAGAAAAATTGATAATTTAAAAGTCCGCAACTTTTGTATGTTAGTTTCGATTAGTTCGATACTCATTTTGAGCCCTCCGAAGTTAATATATATGTATATGAGATTATGCGTCAAGTCCTGGAAATTTACTTTTGATATGCATATGATTTCTGCACTACTCCGCTCGTGCTAATTATTATGGCTTCGTCACGGCACCCGGGCCGGCTTTGTGATCGTGCGCTTTGTGACACATTCGGCAGTATGATGTGTTACGATTTCCGAGACCTCGCCATAGGGCCGGTTACCGTTTATGGTGTTATGACGTGATATGGCATCTGATATATTCGATGATTTGATATGTGTGATGTTATGATGTGTTCGAGATGTACAGAGATTTGAAAACTTCCGGAGTATGATGTGTCGTGGCACCATGGGCCGTCGTGGCGACCACGTTCCCGAGCCTTATGCATGACTTTTATTTGCATTCCGTACATTTGCATTCCGCACGGTTTGATCTGTTACTTCGTATTTGTTCGTATCTTCTCGACTTCGGTCATGATTTGGATTGTTGTACCTCCTCGCTTACATGCTCGGTACTTCTTTCGTACCGACCCCTTTTCGGGGTCGCGTTTCATGCCCGCAGGTACAGACGCTCGATTGGGCGATCCTCTGATTTAGGCTACCCATTCAACTACTTTGGAGTGCTCCCCTCGATCCGGAGCCCACATTTGGTATACACGTTTTGCTATGTATATTCTGTACATTTGTGACTGTTAGGGTATGGCGGGGCCCTGTCCCGTCATATGTTCGTATGTTCTGTCTGTTTGTAGAGGCCTGTAGTCATATTTGTGGGTCATGGGTCCGGTTCGTTCGTATGTGATTCTGTTTTGCGTCCTTAAGCGGCCCGTATGCTATTATGGCCGATATGGCCCATATGTTTGTATGTATGTGTGTGTCTGGGCGATGTGCATTCCGCCAGTTTTGATTTTGATCTGATGATTCTGCACGGGCGACCACTTAGGACAACATTCGTTTCTTTATTTGTATGACGTCTGCTATCTGCTATCGGTACGAATAATGTCTGTTGAATCTGGACGTGTGTCCTAATATGACAATTTGGTTGGTAGGTTTGTTTGGGTGCCTAAGTAGGGCACCAGTCGCGGCCCACGGGGCTGGGTCGTGACACTAGATGTCCCGTAGCCTCCGGTCTATAGATGTGGTGCACAACACACCGATAAACAAGACTCTACGAGACACGGTCTGTGGACATTCCGAGGACGAACCGCTCTGATACCACTTTTGTCACGACCCAACCCCGTAGGCCGCGACTAGTACCCGAACTGGGCACCCGAACACACATATACCTCAGAATCACAACACCGGTCTATGCGTACACAAATATCAAATGCAACATCACACTAACGCAAACACAAATACGTATATATCGAAACCGGTAAGGTCGTGTTTCAAATTTATTTTATTACGTAAAAAATTTTGGCGAGTTTCCTTGTTTTTCCGATTATCCAAAAATAACCCCGCATTACGTAAAATACCAACAAAGGCCACACAAAAATACCGTAAAAATATATATATATATATACGCCGATTAAGGTCGCTATGGCGGTGAAACCGCCCAACACACGTATCATACAAGTCTAACCCAACCGACCGGGCACAACCCACACACGTTTATCCACGTACCTCTAAAATGTAATGCGTAATCATATGACGGACAGTGGCCCGCCATACCCCCGAATAGACAAATATGTACAAAGTAAAAGTATATACCAAAATACGGCTTCAAAATAAAGGAGCACTTCAACAACAGAGGGTGACCTAAACCGGCGGATCACCAAGTGGCGCGTCCGTACCGCGGGCATGAAACGCAATTTCCGAAGAAAGGGGGATTCAGTAGGAGAATGTACTGAGTATGCAAAGCAGGAAGTGCAAAAGCGAAGTCATAACCGAAATAAGGTATACAGAACGTACGCATAATAACCCAAATGCCAAAGTACTTATATCCGGAATACAAATCACACGCAAGCAGTGTAGAAGACGAATATAACCATCATCACATATTACATACCACATATACATACATACCACGAGAAGAACCCTTAATATCGCATATTCATATACCGCGGGAACCCAAACCGTATTAATATTACCTATACCCATATACCGGGGTCGGGAACCCGAATGGGGATACCACATATACACCTATACCGCGGCCAGAACCCAAATAATACTATGTATACACATATACCGCGGTCAAGAATCCAAAATGGCGACGTCACTCAACATACCAAACCGAACCTCGAAGTCATAGTCACATATCAAAATCACATGCATACGAGCAAATAAATAATTAGATTACCTTCCAAACCCGAAGTCCAAATACATCTATTAACATCGGAAAGTACGGAAATAAGTTTCGATTTATCTAATTAGTATACAAAAGTTACAACCTTCGAAATCGCTCTTACGTGTCAAAATGTATTATCAAACTCAATGAAGTAGTTAAAATAACTATTTTATAGTAACCGGAGCTATGGTCAAAAGTTCTCTTTTCAAAATCACACGAATATACCAAACAGAGCGACATAGGGAGATCTCGAAATGCGTGGGCCCCACCTCGGTCAAATTGAGGCGGCGTACCCCAACTGTGGTCGTTAGGCCCTACGAGGTCATATACATAGGATTCTAGTCCGTCCAACATCATTTGGGCAAACTACGGATGCTTAAGCACTTATTTCACCAAAACAAGACATTTTCATTTCAATTCAGCTGAATGAAAAAGGGGTAAATTTGGACGTAGATTCCAAAGAGTAGAGTCACCCCCGAAATCCGAATTCAACCCTATTACATCTAGACATGCCAAGAGAAGGAAGGGTGGAGCTTTACATACCTTATTTGCTCCTTAAGCTTGTCAAAACTCAATTCCCGTTTCCTCAAAATCAAGCAATTGGTCACATTTACCAATGGTCATTTATAAGCTTTAAGGCTAAAATTTGGAAGTAGTGCTTGTTTATGAAAATTCCCACAAAGACTTCCCCACACATATAACATCCCCGAGAATCATCTCGCTTAAAAATATCAACAACAACAACCCAACAACATCAACAATCATCACAAACCGCATTATGGCACAAGTAGTCTCCTTTCCACATAGTTAAATAATTTCCATCCAAACTTCACATTATCAAACTAACATCCACATTTTCCATATTCATTGACTAATTCAATATTATTCGAATACATTCCGATAACGTTCCTGTCACGACCCAACCCCGTAGGCCGTGACTAGTGCCCGAGTTGGGCACCCAAACGCATTCATCGAACCCAAATCACACACGGTGCTTACGCGTATACAAATATCAAACGCTGTCTCAAACACAACTCAAACCCATTCATATATATATACATATATCGAAAGCCGACAAGGCTATCCGATGGCGCACTGGCCCAAAACATATAATATACAAACCCATCTGTACCGGATAGGCACATAACCCACATATACGTCTACAGGCCTCTAAACAAACCAACAGAATCATATGACGGGACAGGGCCCCGCCGTACCCCTGAACACACACACACATATGCAACGAACGAGTATATATACCAAGATGTAGGCTCCGGGATAAAAGGAGCACTCCAACACAGCAGGATAAGTCTCCTAAATTGGCGGATCGCCAAACTGGCCGTCTGTACCTGCGGGCATGAAACGCAGCCCCCGAAGAAAGGGGTCGCACGAAATATATACCGAGTATGCAAAGCGAGAAAATACAAAATAAATCGAGTCACACTCGAAACGAATACCGAAAGTAAGTACATTTCCAAAATGCCAAATGTTTATTTTCAAAATAGAAAGCATGCAAAAGGGCACGTAAAATATGGTCGCCCGCTCGTCGATGGCGCCATAACACGATAACACCGAAAGGTTTCAAATCTCCGTACAACCCCGAACGCAACACATCATCACAACACATCATAAGCCATATCACAACATAACTCCATAAACGGAACCCGGCCCTATGGCGAGGTCTCGGGAACCGTAACACAGCATAACACCGGAATATATCATAGTGCGCACGACAACAAACCGGCCCGGGAACCGGTGAAAGATGTACCAACAACACGCACGAGCAGAGTCGTGAGTAACCATGTGCATGAAATCGTTATCATAAGTTCAAAAAGTAAGTAAAATGACCATACTTGGGAATCGGGAAAACCGTCATACCAAACTCTTTCAAATGTCATCAGAAATGTACAAAGGAAGGTCGCGGGACCCACGGACGAGTGTCAACCCGAGCCGGGCCCGCCTATGGAAAACATACTCATCACACGTCATACAACCTCCCACAACGATATCGAGGCAATCCGAGCCCTTAGTCGAAAGTTACGGCAGTTCGTAGTTTCAACATCGTTTAAGAATAAAACTCTCTTGAAAACCAAACTTTTATGCAAAAATTTAAGAAAAATCAATTATTCCAAAAAAAAAACATCAAAGCCAATATTTTTTTCTCACATCAACGTACGAATACCGGGAGACAAACGCGAATCATAGACGTGCTCGGATTGTGAGAATAGAATTTCCTCGAGGCTCGTGTCGTAGCCTATGTACAACTAAGACATGCCAAAAGAAAGAAGAGTTAAGCTTTACATACCTCGCTCGCACCCAACACTAATCCAAATCAAACTTATATCTCGAACTCTCCAAGATCTACATAACATCAATAAATACCAACGTCAACCAAGCATTTAGAGGCTCATTTCCAAACTAACACATAATCCGTAGGAATTTGGGCAAGACTTCCTTTAAAAATAGACCAACCCCGAGAATTCAACTCGGCCAAATTCAACAACACAACAACACCAACAATCATTCCAACAATATCCATAATCAATTCAAACACATTCGAACATTAATAATCCTTCTCCACACATTCCAACAATATTCCAATTATGCTTACTACAACTACATACTTACAAACCAACATGTAATCAAACTAACGCATATTCAATTATCAATCCAAAACCATTCAAACAACATTCAAGAACTCTTTAAATAATTCATACAATATTTCCAACAACCCAACAAATACTCCATTCCACCCGAAATGGTCCCAAACCCGAGAACCTCAACTCTAACACATTCCTTGATTTCAAAACATGATTTACTCCAACAATCTATACTCTAACCATGCCATTTCCATAAACATAAAAATTACACTAAATGCACCAAACCTTCCAAATCAGCCCATAACACTTACAATACCAATTTGAATCATTAAACTCTTATTTTCAACATAGAATCCACATAACATTAACAACCAAAATTCCAAGAAAACTAATTCATTTCTTGACACCCATAAGAGGCCATATTCGGCCAACACACTTACATACATACCTCATGATTTTCATTCATTTCAACACTCCACAATAACCAAACATGCCACATAAACTTAATTCATCACTTAGACACACAACATCCATGCACACGGCCAAACACCATAGCACATGGCTCAACTTCATCATGCTATATCTCATGAATTTCATCCATATCAACATATAACAACACACATAAACCTTCCATAACTCATAAAACAAGATTAGAATTTACCTTTCTTCACAACTCCTCAACTTGTCCAAAGTTGGCCAAGGATGAAAACGAACAATCCAACGCTAGAAACAACAACTCCACGTTATCAAGCACCTTCCAATTAGTATATTTGCTTAGGAGAAATAATTTTGGGATGGCTTAATCTTGGTCTTGCTTTTTTCCTCCTATGGCCGAATGGTTGTTGGTTGTTTTCTCCAAGTTTCTTGATTTTTCTTAAGGAGTGAAGATGATGATATAATGGTCCCTTAGTCATCTTTTTCTTTTACATATAATAGCCAACCATGTGGCCATGGCCCACTCAAAGCGTGGCCGGCCACATGGCCATGTTTTACTCCCTCCATTTCTTTCAATAATTGGCCATTTTCAAATATTCCATCTTTGGTCCCAATTTTTTTCCTAATGATCCATGTCAATGAAATCATACACACTTAGGTCTTATGACAAAATCGAAGGTCACACGTCCCGACTTCGCACCCCGGAATGGTCCTGACCTTAACTTATCATAGTTAACCCGAATCGTCCCGTCGTTCAAAATACGGGATGTAACAGTTCCAAACAATATTCACAAATTCAAGCATTCCCGCCAATTTCCATATTCTATCCAAAGCTTCTACAAATGCAACAACGCTTCCAAATCACATTGTTTTCCTTCTAAGCTCACTAACAACAACCATAACTAACATTTAGGACTTTAATTCCATACTTATATAAAAATCATATAAATTCACATAATTTCTCATAATTACATACAAGCAATTCCAATGCCAATTCAAGTCAATAAACCTTTATTTGCATCACCAAGGTCACAACAACACAACTAACAAACTAATGGAACTTGAATTCATTCCTCCTCCACACCAACATGGCTCACGCCAAGCATGCTATTCACGCACACACACGCCATGCACACACACACCACACTTCCATAATTCCCATCTACTTTTAATCATTGTAACATGCAAACTTATTTCATAACACAAGAAATGGAATCCTTACCTTTTTCTTCAATTTCAACTTTGTCGCAAATGTCGCTCTTTCGCTAAACCAATTATATCACGTCAGAGAGCGTCCTAAACTTGACAAGAATTCAACAAGAATAAGATTTTTGGATCAAAGTAGAAGGCTTGGAAATTTTTTCTTTTTTTTTTTCTCCTCTTTCTCTTTGGCCGTGAGCCTCTCCTCTTCCTTCTTTTTTTTGATTTGTTTGATTTCTTGAGAATTCTAGAGATGACTCCTCTTTATAATAATTAGTCACATGCTTGGCATATGACTAATTCCATGGGTTGGGCCAAGGCCATGTTGGCCGGCCACCCCCCTAAATTTTGGGCCTCATTTTTCCATTTTTTTTCTTTAGGCCCAATTGGTTATAATTCTTGTTTTGAAATTCCGGGACAAACTTCCAAAATTCCAATTCCGCCCTTAGCCTTCCTCGATAATTCCGCATCCATACTTCCATAACCGGCATACACATATTAAGAAAAATCCAAACATGACCTTATTCCTTACAAGTCAAGGTTATTCCCAGATTTTCCAAATACGCAAAAATGCCGGATATAACAAGTGCATACACATCTCGAGAGAAAACCAGTAATATACCTGTGACGACATTAGGCGACGCCTCCCCGGTCCCGGGCCGGCTAATGCATATATACGGGGCTCGGCTCTCGAAGGACCGCTAGAACCAGGAACTCCACCACGACCCCTGCCTCGGCCCGCTGATGCTGGCGTACCTCGCCCCGTAGGGCGCATGGCTACCAAGAATGAAGATGAACCACCGGCTGACCCGAGGGCAGATCCGAGCCGAACCGCTCGTACCACCCCTAACCGGACAGCCTCTCATCCGGTGGCCCCGACGGCCGCAAGTAAAGCACGCACCCGTAGCGCGAAAGCACTCTCCCGTGCAGTGCCGTCTCCCACGCAGGAACACGGAGGTCCGGGAGGTCTCATCCGACCGCCGGGAACCTTCCGTCCGACCGCGAGCCGAAAACTCGAGCTCGGCCGCCCTCGAATAACCTCGCGCCATCGGATCTCCCCGCCGAAAACCGGCGGGGTGTGCCCCGTGCCGGCCGGGGAGGATATTCGCTTCCGTCGTCGTCGAGGCCGCCGCCTCAAAAGTCCCCGAATACCAAGGCCTCAGGGCCGACCGTCATCAACGAAGTACCGGCGCCCTCGCGTCCCCCCTCCATGCCCCCGGGCGTGGGCACATATATATATATCCGGCATCCGGTCAGCCATATATACGCTACTGCTACATACGCGGGCGCATATCCGGCCGTGAATCAAACTCTAAGTCAGACCCCGAATCGGTCAGCTCGCCGTTTCAACGACAGAAATCGATCTACCTTGGCTCGCCTCGCCTCCGGAGGCGTAAAATGGGGCCGGGAAAAGCCTCGGTAAACTCACCCCATACGGTGGAGGGGCACCCTCACCTCCGGGACGATCCACGACTCATACCGCTTAGGGCGACATCGTGCAAATCCGGTGATGACGCCATCTCAACCGACCTGCGGCGTCCGAAGCACTAATCAAACGCGGTCCGCCGCATCCGTCGATGAACTCGCAAGGGTCCTGCGGGCTTGGGACCCAAAAAACTCGCGCGCCGCAAAGTAGAAAATCACGGCCCTCGAACCGTCGCGCTCGTCCGTACGATCATCATGTCCGTGGGGACTCGCCCGCTACCAATCGTGTCAACAACCGTACGCCTCTCGTAGGGTCCCACCATCCGCCCCCGGGCCGGGGAACCGGAGGTACAGTACCGGTGCCACGGAGCCGGCGGTGGAACCGCCCCGTCGCACCGTGGTCGCTCCAAATCCCTCCGATACCGGCGGCGTAGCGTAACTAGCCGTCGGAGGCACAACATCCGGCTCTATCCGAGCACGAGCCCTAGTAGTCATCCGGCTCGGGCCGGTCTCACCGCCGCCGTAGACTTGCCCTTCTCGGGCGTACTGTGGCCTTCCTCGGAGGCATCGCTGAAAACAGAACATTTCGTCAGAAAAAGAGTCATCCTGATAACACAGCTCTAACGCACGATCTAAGATCAGAAGGAAAGATAACATCCTAAATGTCCTGTAGCCTCCTGTTTATAGATGTGGTGCACAACACACCGATAAACAAGACTCTACTAGACACAGTCTGTGGACACTCCGAGGACAAACCGCTCTGATACCACTTCTGTCACGACCCAACCCCGTAGGCCGTGACTAGTGCCCGATCTGGGCACCCAAACACACCTATCAAATGGGGCCACACACAGATGGCTTATACAGACACAATTATCAAACACTGCCTCAGATAATATCAAACACATCCAGGTATATAACGAGAGCCGACAAGGCCGTGTTTCAAATATTATATAATTTCCGTAAAAATTTCGGTAGAGTTTCCTTTGTTTTACGGACTATCCAAAATAACCCCGCACGCGTAAAATACCAACAAAGGCCACACGCGGGGCCACAAAACAACACATATACATATGCGGGCCGACAAGGCCGCCACGGCGAATGGGATCGCCCAAACACAACATATACAAACACAACTGTACAGAAGTAGGCACAACCCACAAACATGTCCACAGACCTCTAAACAGACAGACATAATCATATGACAGGGCAGGGCCCCACCGTACCCCTGAACGAATATATACAATGCAACGAACGAATATATATTCCAAAAGTAGGCTCCGGAATAAAGAGGAGCACTCCGAATAGCAGAAGAGGGTGTCCTAAACCGGTGGATCACCAAGTCGTGCGTCCGTACTGCGGGCATGAAACGCAGCCCCGAAGAAAGGGGGGTCGACGAAATATGTACTGAGTATGCAAAGCGGAAAATGTAGTATACAAATCTGAGTCAAAATTGAAACAGAGGTACAGAAAATAAATGCATTTCCAAAGTATCAAAATATTACTTTCAAAATACAAGTCATGCATAGGGCACGTAAAATATGGTCGCCCGCCGTCAATGGCGCCATAACACAAGATAACACCGTAAAGTTTCAAATCTCCGAATCTCCGTCACATATCATACACAAGATATCTCCATACACAATCATCACACCAAATATAAGTGGAACCCGGCCCTCGAGCGAGGAACCGGTGAACCATGAACACGATAACACCGGAGTACATCATAATGCGCACGACAACAAACCGGCCCGGACTCGGCGAAGGATATAACAGAATGCACGAACGGAGTAGTGAGGAATCATATGCATAAAATCATGGTCATAATCCAAAAGATAAGTAAAATAGTCATATTGGAAATCGAAACAATAATTACAACATTTTCTTTCAAAAGTTATCGAAATTACATAAAAGGGCGTCGCGGGACCCACAGACGGGTGTAGACCCGTGCTGGGCCCGCCTATGAAAAACATACTCGTCTAACATCATACAATCTTCTACGAAAATTTCAAGGCAATCCGAGCTTTTCTGTGAAAGTTATGAGCGTTTGAAATTTTGGAATCGCTAAAGAATAAACTTTAAAACAAAAATCAGCCTTCATGTAATCTTTACAACTTATGAATTCCAAGAACATAAGGATCAATGTTTTGTCATGTCAACATAAGAATTCCAAGGAACAAGTGCGATTCATAAACATGCTCGGATTGCGAGAATAGAGTTTCCTCGAGGCTCGTATCATAGCCTACTTTAACTAAGGCATGCCAAAAAGAAAGGTTGCTTCACATACCTCAAACGCTCTCCAATATGATCCAAACTCAAGCTAAATCCAACCTATGATTCGGGCTGCCCACGATCTATAAACAAGCCATAAAATGCCAAACATTAGCTAAAGACTTTTTGGGCATTAAATTCCAATTTCGCCCTTAATTCTACAGAAATTTGGTCAGCATTTCCCCTGTAAATAGGCCACCCCGAGAATTTAACTCGGCCAAATCAATCAACAACAACAACAACAACCAACCTAACAACATTAATAATCCATCCGAAAGGTAATACAACATTACTAGCTCTCTTTTCCATCATTCAACAATCTTTCATAAATTCAATTCGATGACTTACATTCAAGCCAACGTCGATACTTATACATTCAAATATTAACCCGAACCCATACCAACAATATTTAAAGACATTCTAAGCAATTCATACAACATTTCCAACAACCCAAATTTTTTTCCAATCCAGCCGAATTCAGCCCCAAAAACCCGAGAACCTCACTTAACCCATTCCTTATTTCCAAATCATGGTTTGCATCCACAATTCACATTCTACAATGCTATTCTCATCAACATATAAATTACATTAAATATACAATAACCTCCAAATCAGTCCGCAACAATTACAACATCAATTTGAGTGATTCAACATTCATTTCCAAAATAGAATTCATAACGACGACGACTAAAACATTAAGCGACATCAATTCGTTCATTGTCATATAATGTGACCCATTTCTACCAACACTACACATATACATATATGGATGATTCTCAATCGTTCTTCACCTTACAATGATCATAATAAACTAACTAGGCATTAATTCATAATTTCAACACAACACAACACACACCCATTTGCACGGCTCAAGCACCACACACACAACTCACTTCCAACATTACATATTTCATGATTTTCACCCATTTTAACATACTACAACAAGCATACAACCTTTATAACATACAAAACATAATCAAATCTTACCTTTTCTCTTCAATTCCAAAATATGCTAGGGTTCCCAAGGATGAAAAATAATGGATTGATCGCTCCAACAACACCTCCACGCTACTTAGGGACCTCAATATAGTGGTTTTACACCAAGGAATTAATTTTGGAAGAGCTTAAAATGGGGGTTGATTTTCCCCTTGGCTGGACGAGAGCTCCTCTTGTGTGTGGTGTTCTTCACCTCTTTTTTTTCTAAGTGTTATGTGAATGAAGTGAACAAGTGGTCATCTTTTACCAATTTATGAAGTGTACAATTTCCCTTGGCCCACATTAATGTGTTGTTCCAATTAAAAGTTGACACAAAAATTGTGTGGGCCAATCTCCACATTACACGGCCACCATAGAAAAATGGATGACTTTTTCAACTTCCAATTTTATCACTTTTAGTCCCAAATTCTCCTAATTATTCCATACCAACAAATTCATGAACAACTTATGTCTTAAAAAAAAAATTCAAAGGTCAAAAATCCCGACTTTGTATCCCGAAATAGTTTTGTCCTTAACTTATCATAATTAGTCCGGATTGTTCCAATGTTCAAAAATACGGGATATAACACAAGCCTTATGATTTTCTATACTCCTTATTTCAGTATGATCCTGTTTACTGTATGTCATGCTTTACATGCTCAGTACATATTCCGTACTGACCCCCTTTCTTCGAGGGCTGCGTTTCATGCCACGCAGGTGTATACAGATGAGGAGAGGATATTGGTAGAAGATGTTCCAGCTGGATTGGCGAGCTCCATTTCCTCCCGGAGTGCTGCTGAGTCAGAGTATCTCTGTTATGATATCTTGAGTTATGTTAGAGACTTTGCGGATGAGTCACGTATATAACATGTCGATTTTGTAATAGCGGCTGCAGTTCCGATGTATCATTATGCATTATATTATAGATTTCATATGATTACAAATTTTACTTGATTTGAGAAAGATGAAAATCATGTTGTTCTTTGAAAGGCTTTCATTATGCACTCATTGCATGATTTAAGGGCCCAGTATGATTACGAGTATCACGAGGATCAGCGGGTTTGCTCGGCCCTAAGTAAGGGTCGGGTGCTCATCACGCCCTATCAGGTTGGGGTGTGACATCATGTCTCACCTTGAAGGAACTAGCATTATAAGGTGAGTCTAGCAACAATGAATAACATCGAAGAATCGTATAAGGATCATTAGCTTCGAAGGAATATCGTATCATGAGCTTTAGGATCTCTAGACTTAGACTCATCATCATCATTATCATATTCATAACATATCGCTTATCTTTATCTCATGAGTAGTTCTTAATAGTCATAGGCTTATAATTTTCGGAATATGAGAAAGTCATGGAAAGATAAAGGAGAGCATATTATAGGAATCATGCCTTAGAAAAAGAAGGGACTAGCCTCACATACCTTTTTGTCTCTCTAACTTTATCAATTAAATGCTTTCCTCCAATGTTCACGATTCTACATTCAAGAGAATTCGTGCTAGAATTAGGTAATCGGAAACATACTTAAGCTTAAGCTAAAGCTAACGAAAATTGGGTAGCATTTCCTTTGTTGCTACAACTTCCTTCGTATGACATAACAGCTCCCAAACAACAATAACAACATTCAACATACCATAATCAATAACTTCGACAAGTTCGACATTATTCAATTCTTCAAATTTCCTCTCAAGGTCATCCATAACCATGGCCATAATACAACACCACATTCATCCTCGTATAATGCTTCTCTGATATTCTTAATATCATTAATAACAAGATTATACTCATATCATCTCAAGAATTATGATTCATGTCCAACTACTATTCAAGACTACCATTATTTCATAATTGAGCTCCATATTCTACCTTTTTCCATGATCTAAGTCTTTCAACCATTTAATATTCTTAATAACATGAAATGATCATAAAACTCATCTTTGATTGTGTAGGAATGGGTTTTGGATGGAGTTTCCTCACTTGGAGAAAGCCCTAACTTCAACTTCAAAGAGATGCTTGACTTCTAACAACCCTAGAGAACTCCCTTGCACTTGATTTCCTTGAATTGATGATATTGATCTTTGATTTCCCTTGAATTCTTATAAATGAAGTGTGGAATATTCTAGAGGTTTAGAGAGAAGTGGAGAAGTTGACAGAATGAGAAATTAGAAGTAGGAACACATTTTTATACTTGGGAAAATGCTCAACCCGTCGGATGTTATACGGACCCTTATATGGTCCGTATAATATTACACGGTCCGTATAAGTGATCGTATTTCACCATCAGGGAAATCATCTTTTCTGTTGGGTTATACGGACCCTTATACGGATCGTATAAAGTTATACGGACCGTATAAGTCCACTTTTTGAAATTATTTTCGTCGTTTCGTTTGATCTCCAATCCTTATGGAACCTTTTTAGCACTTGTTTCGCACTTCATTAACAACCTAAGGAGCATTATGGCTTTTCCTCAAGACATCATTAGATCAACATTAGCTCGGTACTTGCAAACCCTTTTCAAAACACGACTTATACTTGACATTCTTCAACGAACTTTCTTCTCTTGCCTCAAACGTCTTTGGAATCTTCATTAGAACTGTTAAGTAACCTTTCTTACTTGTAGGGACATCGCATACATCTCACCCTGTGTTAGTCTATCTACCACATAACGGCATAAAATTTTTCGAGGTGTAACAATCTTGCCCTTTTGGGCTGCCGTAGCTTTCCTCTTTACAGGCATTTCTGAAATACATAACACATAGTTAAAGGAAGAGAAATATTACATCATGGTTCTATCACACGATTTTATGAAGAAAGAAGGTCATTCATTCCTATAATGTCCGCAGCCTCCTATTTATAAGTATGGCGCACAACACACCCATAAACAAGACTTTATTGGACATGGCTCGTAGACACGGCAAGGCGAATCGCTTAGATATCACTTTTGTCATGACCCAACCGGAGGGCCATGATGACCCGAAGCTAACCTACCGGCACCTCTTATCGTACTTTCAAAACCCTATCGAGGTGAGCCATATGGCTTACTCGTAATATTTATGCATGAATAATACAATTTTCATTGGGCTAAGGCACTTTTATATCAACATCAACACTATGCACATATATATATATATATATATATATATATATATATATATATATATATATATATATATATATATATATATATATATACACCGGCCGACGAGGCAAGCAAAATGATATAAAAAAGAAATATGGGCCGACAAGGCTAAAAGACATCTAACTATACACAACTGTCTACGAGCCTCTAAGAAGAGTATGTAACATCATATAGACGGGATAGGGCCCAGCCATGCCCATATGTACACCAAAGAATAGTACCAACAGTTGCAGCTCTGAATCAAGTGGAGCTCCTCTAAGCAGTCTCTGAATAAGCAGCCTAAAGATCAAGTCTATCTCCCTGCCCACCTATGGGCATGACGCAGCGTCCACAAACAAAAAGGACATCAGCACGAATAATGTGCTGAGTATGTAAGGCATAATCAATAGCATAATAGAAGCATGAAAAATAACATAAGATAGAAGTGTCATGGAATGATAGAGCCATTTATACCTCTAGCGATGTTCATCATATTTACTTAACTTTTTTCTAATGGGAACTTTCCAATACATACACTTATATATATAGTAGCACCATACCCGACCATAGAGGTTCGATGTCTCACATACCCGACCATGAAAAGGCTCGGTGTGATACATACCTGGCCATACCATGGCTTAGTGTTATACATACCTGGCCCTACTAAGGCTTAGTGTTGTCCGTACCCAACTGCCGTGGTGCGCGCGTAATAGACATTATACCCGGACACATAAGCTCGGTGTTACATACTAGCCATACATATATATACACATACATATACACCTAGGGGTACCTACGAAGCGTCAACATACACATCGTCAATATATTTTCCCTCGGAGGATCAACTATCATAGGGTGAGATCAACTATATCATGAGAGTATCAAGAACTATGAGCTTTTGTGATTCTAGGAATGAAATCATCACGGAAGATATTATGGATTTCACATGAAGGTATACGACAAATGGGAACATGACTTAAGAAGAAGGGTTAGCCTTACATACCTTTTTGTCTTCTAAATTATTTAACGTTCACCGGCGAAGCTTGAGATATCTACATTTAAAAGGATTCACACCATAGTTAGGTCGTAATGACACTCTTAAGTTGAAACTAGAATAATTCATGAGCTAACAAAAATTGGGCAGCATTTCCCCTATTTTATCGACTTCCATCATATTGCAAAACAACTCCCAAACAACTATAATAACATCCACAATATCCCAATCAAGTAGTCATATTCCATTACGTCTCGAAATTCATTCTCATATTCCACTTATATCAATAACTTCATACCAACCCTTTGCACAATTGTATACAACACTTTCTTGTCATTATTATTATCCTTCATAACAAGATTATACTCATAACATTCTAACAATGATAACCCAAGCTATGTTACTACTCAAAATATCATGAAATCTACATTTGAACTTCATCTCCTACTTTCTTCCCTCACCCAAGTTATTTAACAACCAAGTATGCTTAATAACATGAAATAGACATGAAAACTAACCTTTTATCACAAAGGAATGATTCAAGTTATCAACTTGCATGAAACCCTAGCTTGAACATCCAAGAAATTTTTGAATCCTAAAAACCCTAGTGAGTCTCGCAACACTTGAATATCTTGATTCTGGCTATTTGATCTTTAATTTCTCTTGAGTTTGAGTGGAATGTGCTTGGGATAAGGTTCTAGAGCTTTTAAGAGTTTGGGAGAAGTGGGAAATGAAAAATAAGACAAGGGTCGTCTATATATATAAAAAGAAAAAAACTGCCTGACCCGATTATACGGCCATTTATATGGTCCGTATAACTTATGCGGTCCATATAAATGGACCGTATAATCCCACCATGGTTACACCCTTCTCTGGAATAGTTATACGGATCATTATATGGGCCGCATAAAGTCTTTTCGAATTTCAATAGTATTATGGAAATATGGGTGTTGTTAGATCTGTAATCTAATGTAGAATAATAAATTGATAGACTTGGCTATTATGAGGTGATTCGGAAGGGGAAAGCTCAAGTGGATTACTTCGTGGCATATGTTTGGCACCGAGGTCGGTTACAGCTTACTTGTGATAGACTTCAATTAGGGTGTTTGGCACCGAGGTAGGTTACAGCTTACTTGTGATAGACTTCAATTAGGGACACATATGTAGATGGTAGTGATTAACGGGAAAAACATGATAGGCCTTCCGGCATGGTGTGGAGGTGAAGTCCAATTAGGATTGTTATCGTTAGCTGTTATTTGGGCTTGTCTCCATGTTTGCTAATACGTGTGTTAGTTGATTGATCTATTTTGTCATTTGATTCTTGGTTATTCCCGTGGAAATGAAAGGCTGAAAGTTATGACTAGAACTGTGTTCAGTATTCTTGGCTTGCATTATTGATTCTATGATGCACATTGTTACATCTCACTTGCCTCATAAAAAGGAAGGAAAACATTGAAGAAGTGAGTTTGATACACATTTTATGGCAAGTGTCTGTTGATACTATGTTATGTGGTGTATTTGAGGTTGATTCCATATATGGCATTGCATCCCATATTTCATATGTGATTCGTTGTAATTGTGAATTGACTGTACTCATCTCTGTTTCTTGATATTTCACTTATCATCCAGAAAAGAAGGTTATTATAAGGATTGAATTACGTATTGATGATTTGAGTTGTGTACGTCATTCCTAACAAGCACTTCCCGTTTCCATGATTCGAATTGTTGAGTGAGACTTATCCCATCATTTATATATCATCCATTCATATGCATCAATTATTACCATGGAAACAAGGATATTATGTGTGGGCCCACTTGGCAAATTTAACAAAGGAATTTTGTGTACATTCTGTGTGAGCCCTGGTGGATATTGGTATTCTGTGTGAACCCTAGTTGCGGCATTCTATGTCAGCCCTAGTGCATATTTCTGTGTGAGTACATGGACTTCGCGGATCCCCCAGGCAATGCCTGTAGCATGTGTGTGCAGTTATGGAGAGAACGCATAGGCGGGCATTGTATAGCATTTGCATATCACTGCATTGCATCCCATTGGTATCGCTGTTACACCTCAAAAATTTCCCGTTAGCGTACAGTGAATAGACTAACGAAGGACATGACGTTCACGAGGTTTGGACAAGTAGGAGATAGTAATCGATGATGCTAATTAAGATTTCCAAAGGCATACGAGTTGAGGAAAGAAAGTTGCTAAGGAAAGCGAGTTATAAGTTGAATGTAACGAATAAGAATTTTGAGTATTAAGTTATTGATGTCTAAATGACCCGTTGAGGAAGAGTTATAACGTCCCTTAGAATGGTATTGAAGTAAGGAACAAGTGT
>NW_026715669.1:0-19033 GCF_029784015.1 Lycium ferocissimum | reverse complement strand
GAACTTGAAAGGTTACGACAAGTATATGTCAATAAATCTAATGGTTACATCAACTTTCTTGAATGTAGACTAGCGGAACCAAGCTTGGATGAATAAGCGTAGCTAGTAAGGCGCGTTGTGTATGTTAAGGCTTCAAATCCCTTTTTCTTTCTATGGCATGATTCGTATGTAAGATTTTATAAATGCTTCCTTAACGTTCTCATTTCCAAAAGTTAGAAGTAATGGTTCCAAGGTATAATTTCCTTCTTAAAAAGTTTATAAATGTTTCCCGAAATATTCATTTTTCTCCAAAAATCCAAGTTTTACGATTTTTGAAAGTTTTTATGATTAAAACAAGGACTATGACTTTATGATGATAATGATGATGCCAGATATGAGAAAACGTCTATGATGAATATGCCAAGGATATGTTCTTACTATGATAATGACGATATGAAATGTTAAGCTGTTTTTGGATAATGACTACTTTAAAGGTTAAAAAGTATGTGAAATGATAGGTTATGATCCTGTTTTATGTTTTCCCGTGATGCTATCCTTGATTGATAGTCTCGCCTTATAATTGTTCCTTCAAGGTGAGACAAAGCGCCCATGATTATTCCATAATGTAATCGGAGGTTTCCGACCTTACGTCACTCCGATAAAGTTATAGCTTTTATTGGCTCCAATGCATGCTCATGATGGATGTTACACTGCCTGTAGGTCGGCACGACCACCACTGGCGGTAAGCATAGTGGGCAGCGCATGACTACACTGGCTTAGAGGGCCGGGCATGACCACCATGACTACACTGGCCTAGAGGGCCGGGCATGACCACCACTGCGGTAAGCGTAGTGGGCGGCGTATGATTACACTGGCCTATTTGGCCGGGCACGACCCCCACTAGTGGCGCTGCAAGAGATTTACCCCGGACGCGGGAGGCCGGACGCTGTGATGCTATGTGATTCGGACGGACTATGGATGCATATAAGAGTAACAAGAAGCATGCATGACTCCGCCTCAAGAGGCACTCGGTGATGTTCGTACTACTTTTTACAAGACATGATATGTTCTACGGTTCCCATCTCATCATTGTTACTCATGAGTTTTTTACCATGTTGCTACTCATAGCTATATCTCCTTTTATGTTACTATTCATGCCTTACATACTCGACAATGCTCGTACCGACCCTCTTCTTCGGGGCCGCGTTTCATGCCGCGCGGTACACCCGTGTGATCGAAGCCATTATAGAAGACGTTTCCGGCGGAGTTGGCATCTCCATTTGCTCGAGAGTTGTCGGGTCGCAGTCCTATGCCATGATGTCATGTTCGAGTTAGAGACTTTGCGTACAGAGTCGTGAGTCCGAGTGTCGGATTGCGAAAGGGGTCCATTAACTAATACATTTTTACTACGTACGGCGTGTTTAAATTGAGAAACGACAAAAAGAAATTCGAAAATTTTACTATATATTTTACCTTCGCTGATTTAAGAATCTAAAGAGATTAGATAGGTAATAAGAGATAGCGGGTTCGCTCGGTTCCGAATGCGGGGTCGGGTGCCCATCACACCCTAGTAAGGTCGGGGTGTGACAGAAACAATAGGGTTGAGAGGCTAAATACGAACATAATATCATGCATAAGTATATGTACATTGGACCCATGATGCCAACATTACTATCGTCACACTATGACTAAGTTGTACACAGGAACTGTCTACAAAGCCTCTATGAACATGACTAAAGTATACAAGTCGGGACGGGGCCCCGACATACCCCCGAACAAAATCATACACACACACACACACACACACACACACACACATATATATATATATATATATATATATATATATATATATATATATATATATATATATATATATATATATATATATATATATAGACTCGGTAGTACTCCAGAAGAAATGGATCTCACCAATAAGAACGGTACCCGAAGGGCCTACTATGGAAGATCCTTGTCTCGTTTATCTACACCTGCGCGCATGAACGCAGCGTCCACAAGAAGGGGCGTTAGTACGAACAATGTACTGAGTATGTAAGGCATGAATAGTAACATATTAAGGGATACCGAACATGGGAAATAATATAATGAACGTATGAGGTTAAGTAACACAAAAGGGATCAGCCTGTGCCTTTGAATGCCCTTTTAAGGCGAATGTCGTGCATGCTTAGCCTTTTTTTTAAAAAAAACTTTTCCATACATATCCGTATATAATATCTCGTCTGGCCGTTAAGGCACGGTAATATATATGCATATATAAATAGCATCTTACATGGTGTTATCTTACCCGGCCATATAGGCTCGGTGCTATCTTACCTGGCCCTTTTGGGACTCGGTGTTATCTTACCTAGCCCTTTCGGGACTCTGTGTTATCTTACTCGGCCCTTTCGGGACTCGATGTTATCTTACTCGGCCATTTCGGGACTTGATGTTATCTTACTCGGCCCTTTCGGGACTCGATGTTATCCCCAACTGATCAAAGGGAGGCAATGCATACATACATACACACACACACACACACACACACACACACACACACACATATATATATATATATATATAAATGCATAAATGAAATCAACATTATCATTAGCATTACCATTACCATCATATCAATCCTTGAAGGAACAACCATCGCAAGATGAAATCGACGATGTCACGGGAGTCTTGAGAATCATGAACTTAGGTAGCACTGGAAATAGAATCGTTATCATCGCTTATATCTCACCTTCGAAGGAATGAGTTATATGAGGTGAGACCATCAACAATAAGTACTAAGGGATTCATGGAATGGCTCAATAATCTCATAATGCCCTCAAATCATAGCTTCGGAGTTTCAAAAGAAGAGAATCATCATCATCGTCACAATCATCATAGAACATATTCTATTTAATATCTTAAAAGGCTTTAAGAGTCATGAACTTCGTGCTTTTGAAAATAAGGCTATTATGGAAACATTTATGGAATCATAACATAGGAATCATGCCTTTGAAAGAAAGGGACGAGCCTTAACATACCCGTTCAACTTCCTATTAGCTACGCTTATTCGTCCGAGCTCGAAAGTCTACATTTAAGACGATTTACACTAACGTTAGCCTCTTTATCGCACACTTATTCCAAGTTTCAAATCAAACTATTCTATATTCTGCCGAAAATCGGGCAGCATCTCCCCTGTTTATATGCCTAGCCCGAATTCTCAATTCAACAACCAAGACAACAATAACAATACAAATATCAATAACATCATTTCCCATATCAAATTATTCCATAGAACAGTCCATATGGTGTTTGTCCCATATTTCCACCAACCGAATTGATTTGCAACAATTTAATAACTGTTTCTCCGTAATTAAACCAAGATTAACGTTAATAACAAGAGATTCATACCTTTATCTCGATAATAAAGCTACATCTTCACTCCTTCACCTTGAGCTTAAGCCACAATTCCTCAATACACAATTTTGTAATCGCAACTATACGCCGTCTGGACCGGGATTTGGGAATTATACCTGGTTTTGGGCTAGAAAGTTGATGATGGAAAGTTGGGGAGTTTTCAGGAACATTTGAGGGGTTCTTGGTGTGTTTGGGATGAAAATGAGGGGTTCTCCCCCTTTAAATAGCTATCTAGGTTCTGCTTGGACTGACTTAAAATTCCTTTAGCGCGTTCGCGCCCCCTTTGGGCGCGTTCGCGCAGCCTTAATTTTTCTGATTGCGCGTTCATTTAGTAAAAATGTCATAACTCTTGATCCCGATATGGTATGAGGGCCCACGACCTATGGTTAGAAAGATAATTCAATTATCTACAACTTTCATTTTTAGTGTTTTTCCAAATTCCAAACTTATAATAGAGTTTTATCCCCTACAAGTCAGATCATCCGAAAATATTTCCTTAAATCATCCTTCTGGAGGGCTTATGCCCATATTTGTCTTATGGGTCCTTCTTAAGACTTGCTCAACCTTCCATGTAATACTCATATATCTCTTCATATGTCCTTTATAAAACTCCGACATGTGGGCCCCACTTAGCTTGCAACAACGAGGGCTTTCCGTCAAGTGACATATGAACCAATTCACCCCATATGGCCTCCAAATGTCATATGTATACCGTTATTACACTCTTATAATATAACCTTTCTTCTTAATCCTTGCATAACTTTGCTCTTCCTCTGGCCCATAATAAGCTGTCTACGACCTTGGTAGTGCGAAATTTTCCAGGGTGTAACAAGTCCTAAGCATTCCTAGTGAATCTCCTTTTTCTAGGTTCATATCACTAGCAGTTGGACTTCCTGAATTTACTTCAGATTGTTGTGAATGATAATAAAACTTAGGGATAGTTTTTGTAAAATCTACTCCTTTAAGTTTTCTTTCAATTTCATCTATAAAATTATCTTGACCTTCACCTACTTCCTCTGGGGGTTTAAAAGAAGAAGGTCTTGAAAAAGACATTCTTTGACTTGACGAAGGTCTTGTATAAGATATTGGACTGTAGAAGATGATTCATTAATCGATGTAGATCTAAGGAACTTTAGATCAATAGATCCATTTGGGTATTGAATAACTTGTTCAATAGCGGAACTTTCAGGTTCAGCTTTTGGCTGAGTATGGCATCAAAGTGCCATTAATCTTTTGATAAAATTTCATTCCATTTTATCATTCTAGTTACAAAAGTACTACTATGTTCTTGGTTTGCTTCCATGAGCATAGTGACTCATTTTGGACTCATAATTTTAGATTTTGAAGCTAATGTTGTTTTCATTAGTCTGTAACATACTCTATATATCACAGCCATTTCTTTTGTATTAACTTTGCTATTCATGTTTCTGGTTTTAATATTAAGAGTTAACGTATCCAATATATTCTGGTCATTGATGTCAACCGAATAATTTGGGTAACAAGTAAATCAAACTGGGCCATGAGCTAGGTTACTTTGTAAAACTCCTAACAAAGAATCATCAAAGTTTAAAAACCTATAATCTCTTAATAGGAGACATAAAGGTGTGTCTAAACCTAATCTGTAAAGAGGTTTGACAGCAACTTAGACAAGTCCTATGTGAAGAAAATTATAATTTTTCTTATATCTATTTATATCTTGAATAGATAATAACTTAATAGTTTCTGCTGAACTATTGATAGCTACCGTCGATTCACATGTTTTGAAATTGTAATTCTTTACAAAATCAAACTTTCCTATATTATAAATTTGTCGGAATGGTTCTTTTGGAATATTCCAATTTTGTAAATCATTTTCAACTTTAGCTATCTTTGTAGCTTCTGTAAACATTTTAATAGTATTTAAAATATTTTGATTATCAAGACTCATGATTAATACTGAGCAGATATTTTATCAAGTTGTTTTTGACACCACTTAATACTATTTTAAATAATAGACAGATGTTCTCTGTTGTATTCTAATAACCACTTAATTCTTTCGAAAGAAATTAATACTTCTTCTAAAGTAATATTTCTATCTTCTCCTAGATTATAATTACGAAGAACTCTAGGATTCTTCAAAGAGTATCGAAATTCTGATTCGTATTCTAGAGTTTCTAGGTGTTCTAGTAACTCTTCTTTATCAAAGTAGAATGCCCATTTACTTTCATTATAAAATCTTATTCTTTTAAAAGCAGGATGGATTTTCATAAACGTTTTTCTTTTCAGAAAAGAGTTGTAGTTTGGGGTACTATCCTATATGGGTACGTCTACTATCTCTGTTATGTTTATCCTACTTGTTCTTCTATTGTAAATAGTTAGAGCTTACTGTTTATATTTCTTAATTCTTATTAACTCGTTTCTCTAGTATCTTAATTTGTCTACTCCTTCTTTCTATGTGGTCTTGGGGACAGGAACACCTAACCTTGGATCCTAACGGCACTCCTGACACTTAAGCGATAGCGGTCTATACAGGCTTGCCAACGTCTTAGCCAGAAATTAATCGATGACCTCACACTAAGACTCGAAAGAGTTTACCAGTACTGGACTAGAGAATAAACCTACTAAGCTTTAAGGAAGATGAACAGTAAACCTAAATACTTAACAAAAAGATAAGAACATGACTGGATTATAAAAGGATTTCGCCTAAACACTAGGATGTACCAGTAGATATCATAGGCCGACTAAGATTAGTATCATGCATACATTTGTAAAATCAACAAAATAGGCAGATAGGCACAACAGCACAACAACACAACAATATCAAGAGTCAATCATCAACCAATCCACAATGCACCTCAAGAATGAGTTAAGCACAATGCAATGCAATCAATGATAGTATCTCAACTGTACACACGTGCTAAGGGCATTGTTCACACAATAATCATGACCTGCAGGGAACCCATGGTGTCCATGTACCACTTGCTCCGAAACTAACCTCGGATCACGAGCCCATAACTACGCTACATCCTCACCCTTTGTCAAATGTGCCTTAGATATATATATTTGTATCCGATCACAAGATGAATTTCAACATAGTTCAAGTCCAGAACCCAATATGAAGCATGATCAATCAATAATATCAGTGTCAATGAATACAAGTCCTCATGCCAGAAGTCATATCAAGATCAGATAAATTAACTCAACAATAGCATGAACATACAAGCTATCTCTACTATCAAGAAGAGTGTATATTAACCCATTCCTTCAAATTCACAACAATACACCTCATGTTCAAAACACAAAGCAATGGTGATAAGCCCACGTAATCAGAAGTTATACCAACCTAAGTAGTATCCAACCAGACTTCATGCCCGAAAGCCTAATCATGCTTTCTCCTGTCAATTCTATTATATATACAAGGTACTAATCAAATTCTAACTGTCACGACCCAATCGGAGGGCCATGACGGGCATCCAATGCTAACCCACCCGGGTACCTCTTATCGTACTCTCATATTCACATCTAGGTAAGCCACATGGCTTACTCATAATTTACATACATCAATAGTGCTAATATCGTTGGGCAACAACACATTTATATCATCATCAATAACAATGCCCATATCTATATACACAAGCCGACGAGGCTATCAAAATGATATACAAAATATGAGCCGACAAGGCTGCAAGACATCTAACCATACATAGCTGTCTACGAGCCTCTAAGGAGAGTATATAACATCATATAGGAGGGATAGGACCCCGCCATGCCCATATGTATGTACACAAAAGAATAATACCCAAAAGCTGTAGCTCCGGATGAGATGGAGCTCCTCTATGTAGTCCCTGAAAAGAAATCTACGGATCAAGCCTGTCTCCCGGTCCACCTGCGGGCATGACGCAGCGTCCACAAACAAAAGGATGTCAGTATGAATAATGTACTGAGTATGTAAAGCATAATCAACATCATAATAGAAACATAAGAAATAACATAAGATAGAGAGGTCATGAGATAATGAAGCCATTTATACCTCTAGCATTGTTCATCATATTTACTTATCCCCTTTCTAATGGGAACATTCCATTTCATACATTTATACGTGTAGTAGTATTATACCCGACCATAGAGGTTCGGTGTCTTACATACCGTCCATGATAAGGTTCGGTGTTATATGTACCCAGCCCTATCAAGGCTCAGTGTTATCCGTACCCAACTACAGTGGTGCGCGCGCGATATATATCATACCCGGCCATGAAGGCTCGGTGCGCTTAGTAGTCATACTTTAATATATATATATATATATATATATATATATATATATATATATATATACATACATACATACATACATACATACATACATAGAAGCACATACATGTTCTCAACATTATCATCGTCATCATCATTTTCATTATATCCTTCCTTAGAGAATCAACTATCATAGAATGGGACCAATGGTATCATGAGATATATCAAGAATCATGAGCCTTAGCGATTCTAGAATGAAGTAATTTGGAAGACGCTATGGAACTCATATGAAGGTATTTAGCAATGGGACCATGACTTAATGAAAGAAGGGTTAGCCTTACATACCTTGTCGTCTTCTTAACTACTTAACGTTCACCGTTGAAGCTTGGAAAATCTACATTTAAAAGGATTCATAGCTTGGTTAAGCCTTAAAGATACTCTTAAATCCAAACTAGAACAATTCATAAGTTAACGAAAATCGGGCAGCATTTCCCCTATTTCATCTCATATATCCGAAGGTAACTCCAGTTTTCACGATTAGGACATCTAACACCTAACGAATCTCAACGGACGAAACCATGAGGTGAATAGATACTAGTTGATACTTGATTACGTACAAGGATAAAGAGGTGATGGAACGTATAGATGAGTCCAATGAAAGAGTTAAGAAAGAACGAGAAAAGACTGATCAATTTATATCATTAAGATATGGCAAAAACGGATTCTAAGAGGAAAGTAGCTGTTTTACGAAACCAATGGAGATGTTTTCAGTTTGCATACTACAACATTCAAGGACGACTGTTTCTAAGGAGGGAGGAATGTTACACCTCGTTGTTTTACACGTTGAGATTCATTAAGTGTTAGCTGTGTAATTATGGATATTGAAGTACCTTCTAGGGTATATAATATTACATGCACCTATATTATATTTATGAGGGTTTAAGATCAAAAATGAGAAGTATTGGAAGGATTGGAGGTCGAACGGGTGAAGAAAGAAAATCCGGTCGAACTGGGCAGAATTGCCCTACGCGTTCACGATAAGGGCTCGCGTTCGCGATGGCCATAAATATTCTAGACCATTGCATTCACGAGAGACCCTCCCGTTCACGAAGGTCAATGATTAAGTCGGTTTCCATCGACTTCCACAACCTATATAAGGGCCAAGACCCTCATTTTTGCCCCAAATTATTTCCCAAAGAGCTCAGCACATAGGTAGGGGTATTTATGTCATAAAAAGTGAGAAATTGGAGTGCTTTTGAGTAGCGGAGCATTAACCGAAGATCGGGTAGCACATAGTCGTGAGTATAGTATCGTTTGGCGGTGGATTTTGGCTTGGATTCAAAGTAGCTATTGAAGATATTGCACTTCTAGCGAGAATAAGGTATGAATCTCTTATCATTAATGTTAATTTCGATTTATTTGTAGAGATAATGTCGTTAAGTAAGCGTACAATGGGTTGGTTAGTTGTGGAAATGGAAAACGTTATGAGGGATATTTTATGGTACATATTGGTATTGGAAATGATGTTATTGTTGTTATTGTTGTTGGTTGCTGAATTATAATTTCGGGCTAGGCATATAAACTGGGGAGATGCTGCTCGATTTTCGGCAGGATATAAAATAGTTTGATTTGAAAACTTAGCATAAGTATACATTAATGAGTCTAACGATAGTTTGAATCCCCTTAAATGTAGACTTACGAGCTCAGACGGATAAGCGTAAGTAGTTGGAGGCTGAACAGGTATGTTAAGGCTCGACCCTTTCTTTCAAAGGCATGATTCCTATGTCATGATTCCATAACCTCTTGGTTCTCAAAAGCTAGAAGTTCATGATTCAAAGGCATGACTCCTTTCCTGATAATCTATCAGCGTTTTTCCAAAATGTCCATATTTTCCAAATCAAAGATTTATGATTTTGTAAGCTCTTATGACAACAACGATGGAAATGTTTAAACAATGACAACGATGATGTTAAAGATGAGAATATTTCTATGATGGTTATGATGACGTTGACGATTTCATGTTTAAAGGTCCCAAGCTTATGGTTTCAATGTGAATATGAGAATGTTGAGCTATTTCTTGATTTCCTTAATTTTATTCATTATTGTTGATCCCGCCTTATGATAATTGTTCCTTCAAGGTGAGATATATCGATGATGATTATTCCATAATATAATTGGAGGTTACCGACCTTACGTCACTCCGATAGATTCATAGCTTTTGATTGGGCTCTTATGCATGCTTATGTTATGATGATTACACCACGTCTACACGGCCGGGCTGCACCACTACGGTGAACGTAGTGGGCGGCTTATGGATGATTACACTGTGTCTACATGGCACGGGTAACATCACTAGTGGGCGGAGTGAAATGATTACCTCGGATGCGGGCTAATGATTATGCTACATATATGTATACAAGAAATGTTTTCTTTAAAGTTAAGCATGCATGGTATCTGCCTTGAGAGACAATCATATGTACAGGTTATTTCCTTACCTCATGTTATGCTCTATATTTCTCATTATGTTATTTTTCACGTTCGGTATCTCTTCCTATATTATTATTCATGCCTTACATACTCAGTACACTGTTCGTTCTGACGTCCTTTATTGTGGACGCTGCGTTCATGACCACAGGATCAGGTAGCTAGCCGGACGATCTAGATCAGTAGGACCTCCCCTCAGCAACAGTCAGTGCGCTCCATTGATCCGGAGCTGCAGCCTTTTTGGTATGCTTTTTTGATATATAGATATATGTGTATGGCAGGGGCCTTATCCTATCTTTTCTACAGTCTGTATTCCATAGAGATCGGTAGACAAAGGATATGTAACCGTGATGTTATGCAGCCTCGTCGGCACTTGTTTGTTGTACAGTATATGTAGCGGCCTAATCGGCTTGCGCTGCTACTCTCAGTATTTATGTTTATATGTATGCGTTGGCCGTGAGTTCTCGAGAGGGTGTTTCTTGTGTTGATTGTTTCGGAGACAGTATAGCTCAATTATATATGGTGTGCGGTCCCAAGTTAATCGGTGAGAAGTAAATGCAAGAATAGGAGTGCTTGGCCAGTAGTGGTCGGGCGCTAGTCACGGCTCATCGGTTTGGGTCATGACAGTACTGATTGATTCTGCTCAGCTAGTTAGTATTCTCCTTAACTCTCTTGGGTTGCCTTACACTATTTTTTTGGCATTCACCAGTCTTACTGCAGTGGTATTCGATAGTATGTTATACTGGAGCTCCTCAATTTTGCACGCTTAACCTTTCTTGGATTCCTTGGTTTCTTTATATGAGCCGTAACATGGTTTCTTTTTACCATATACAGTCTTTCCTTGTGCAATTACTAGCTAATTATCCCTACGTACATGTAGATTCTATATTCATGGTTTCCCAATTCCTTTGGTATTTCTAGATTACTGTTATTTTACTACCAATGGGTGTATTCTCGAGTTTGCTGATTTTCTTGCCCAAGTAATTCTTGAATATCATCCTCCTTTTCTCATGGCTAAAATTTATGCACGTACTCACGGTTATCCATTTTTCCTTATCACCTGTCTGTCTACTAGTTCACGCCTTACCATCCTTGATGTCCCTTTGACCTCTGTCGTTTACATCCTTATATGCTCGCTTACCCAGTACTTACCATATACCTTTATTCACTTTTGGTCTCATCGTCTTTATCCCTTTTTTATATGTCAGAAACTCTGACTCCTTTGACCTTTATGCATCCTTCCGATGCTTCATTGACACTCCATACCTTCGTCTTCTTAGAGTTTAACTTATTTTTTTCCCCCTTAAGGATAACCTCAGAAACTGGTAATATAGTATCCCTTTCTTTCTCGAGACTCCCTTCCACCCATACACTTTACTTTATTCTCTCTTTCTCCTTTCTAATAAAGCTTCTTATGCTCGGTCTGGGCTATCGATAATTCTTGCACTTACATCAATTATCACTTCTTCAGTGATCCTCTTCTTTCAATTTATCCTTGAAGTTGCTAGTCCTTAGTTTGACTGATGAATTAAGGATAAGTTTGGAAATTCGCCGAAATGTGAACCAGGTTTCTTACTCTGTGCTGAATTCAAATATTTCACTCTTTCCTTTGTCTGCAGTTTTCCATCATAGATATCTAGCAGAACCATTATTTTGCTCGTTCCATGCGGTTTCATTGCAACCAGCTTTGTTCCAATCAAACTCATCATCCCTTTTATTACTTCCTTTGAGATTCTTCTTGGACTCTTGGCCTTCGCTTGATTCTTACCTGCTAAATCTTCCCTATAATCTGGCATACCCTATTTGTTGCTTGAGTTTATCAGCCGCGCAGATATTCAAAGTCCTTAAATATTCATTTTCTCTATTTATCTTTTTCGATTGAAGATTTTTGTTAGTTCTCCCTCCTATACTGACCTTATCCTTTAGCCAACCAAATCTGATTTCTTCTTGTAATGCCATCATAAGTCAATGTACTATTGCATTTATTTCCCACTACCCGCTCTTTCATTTGCCCAGCTCATACTGTTCTATAGTTCTTCTTTACTAAGTAGTGGTGCCATTGTCAGGCGCCATAGTTCTTCCAATATCTTGTCGATCCTTGTCCTACTCACAAATATTATAAAATATCTCTTTTTCTTCCTCCTTTCATCCCTTTCTTATCTTCCCTTTCGATGCCATAACTTGTTCATATTTATACATATCCCTCGTATATTCATCTTATTTCCTTTATAATCGAATTTCTGTACTCCTTATCAAGACTCCCGTCCCATGCTATCGATGTTTTGCCTCTTGGCTAGACTTATTAGCTTATAAACCTTCCTCTTGTCCTTAATGGTTATACAACTTCCTTTAACCAGTTCATTAGTGCATCCTTCTTACTTTCACCCTTAGGGTCTTTCTTGGCTTCCCTTTCTCATAAAGTGCTCTTCTCCGCTTGCCATTTCATAGCATTGGCCCTGGAAATTGTAAAATAGTCTATTAGAAATAAGAATCCTTTCTATTTCTAAAATCGCCTTTTAAGGGGGGGAGGGGGGGGGGGGGAGGGGCTTTCCGTTTTCTCTAGGTGAATGTATCAATATGGCTTCATATTGATCCTTTCGGATGTGCCTTAAGAGTTAGAAATCCCTTGACACCTTTCATAAAACATGATTATTCTTTCTTAGGTTATATCCATACTATCGTTATTATACTTCAATCCTGCTTATCAAGATCTATTTTCGGGATCCTAGCATTCGTCCTGTATCACATATTGCCATACTTTATCCTTCTTACTTACTCACTTTAAAAATTTATCTGAATGGCTCTTCGCCTCTACCGCCTCCTTAACCCGTTTCTCGGAAACTTTAGCAACATACTTCACTTGCTTACACTTCTCTTCTTTCTTATGATATCATAGTCTTCTTCTTACTCTTATGTGCACATATTCTTCTTCTCCCTATTATTGTTGCATCATGATTATCCAACTTCAACATTTGGAGAAAACAATATCAATCTGCCCTGTAGCACCTACTACCTTAAATTCAATACCTAGCTCAATCAATACCTTTAGCATATCGCAAGATCGATCATAAGGGCACGCACAATATTTAATGTGGCCACACATGAGTTATCATTTACATCGCTTATTAGTACCTCACTTACGAAATATTTCAATGCTATTTAAAATTGTCCTGAATTTGTGGCTTTAATACATCTCCCCTCTTTTTTCCTAGCTAGCCAAACTCATACCTCACGATCGTTTAAAATTCCAATCGTAAGCCTCATATACTCCTAATTTCCCTCGACTATTCTGGTTTCTCATATTTTCGTATGTCTGAATCTATAGGACTTCTTAGCATATTTTCTAAGTCCTGATTATGAGTCCCTGGCAATATAGACTTAATGAATGATCTCCACGCGAACACCTACTCTTCTTTCCTTTTTATTCATAAGCCGACATCGCTCTAATTCTTCTGTAGTCAAGTGGCCTTCACCACATCTCTTTGAAAAATCAAGGTAAACGTTCTTATAAGGATCACATCCGTCCTTTTTATTGCTGCATGGTCTTTTATCACATACCTTTAAAAACCAATTTGAAGTTCTTCTAGGAAATCCAAATAAGGCTCTGTAATGTATTCCCCCAAGGTTGGAAAAGTCCCTTACTTTCCTGGTTGGATAAATACTATTGTAACCTTTGAAACTTCCAATATCTAGAAAATTTTCATAACCACAAGCGAACACACGCGATTCCTTTTCGTTTCTAGTCCGGGGTTCCTAATGGTAGCAAAAATGTCTTAGTCACACTTACCCGTAAATATGTCAGTTATCGGTTTCTTTAAATTCCCATTCATCAACTATTAGATGATATCCCATAGTAATCGCACATAACATAAAGAGTTCATGTAAGATGTTCCGCATACCTGTGACCGGCCTGTCCTGATCCTGGTCTTAGGGACTATTGATGTGCCGGGAAATTATGGCACATTTGATACTCTTTTATGAGAAGTTTTACTTGTTTTTAGGCAAGTATATGTTGTTTTGATGTGTTTTTGACATGTTTCGTAAATCGAAAGTTCGGGTTCAAGAAGTAGAAGTTGCGTGTGTTGCACTGAAGCTTGATTTTCACGGTCCGTAGAAAAGTGCACGGACCGTATGTCTAGTCGTACAAAAGGTGGCAACGTAACAAAATGTCATAGTGGATAGATGCTGAACCACAAACACTTATACGGACCGTACAATATTGTACGGGCCGTATAAGTAGATGCGACGATGTTGGAAGATGCTTCACGGGCAGGATTGTACGAGCCGTATAACATTATATGAACCTGTGAAGGCCGCCCGTGATTATTCTCAGATGACGAAGGCCGTATAAGTCTTATACGGTCCGTGGAAAGTTGTACGGACCGTATAAGTACCGCCTGGCCTTTAAGTGCAAATTCTGTAATTTTACGCTTCGAAACCTATAAATAGTCCATTGTAGGGTTTTAATTAGGATCAGTTATTATATTTTGACTTTTGGCTTAGAACATTAAATTCTCTCTAGTTTTTGAAGGTTCAAACATCACTTCAATTATTATCAATTCCTCTTTTCTTCCAAAGTAAGCAATTATGAATTCTTCAATTTCTTATTTCTTCTTCTTTTGTCATGAGTAGCTAAATTCCCCTTACTAGGGTCAGGAACCCGTGACGGGTGTTTTCAGGATTTGATTGATATACACATAATGGATTATTAGGTTTATTTATTCTTCATTCTTCATTCATAATTAATGGTTGCAAACACTGATTAAAGCCATAAACCTTGATTTTTTTGGGAAAATAATTAGGGTTGGTAAGAATAAATAACAAGGACTCAAAGCTTTAAACTTTGTTTAATAAATTCACTTAGGAATAGGAAGAATTTACTTGGCATGATTAATCATTCTTCATAGTTACTTTCTTATATTTGGAAAAATCACAGAAAGAGATAATCTTTATTTATTGGGAAATAGTAGAGATTCATATAGAGATTAAGTGCATTCATATAATGATCCATTAGAAGTATATCAAGATCAATACCCATGATCATGTACTCTATCTAACGGGGACACATTCTTAGTTTCTTTTACCATAAATTTCCACCAAAGCAAGTAGATAGCAAATAGTCATAGAAAAATCAACTATTACCAAAATCATCGGATTAGGACATTAGACCTAAACTTAGCATCCTACGACTTTAGTAACCTTTTCATTCCATATTCCCTGTAGGATTCGACCCCAATCTTGTTGGGTTATTATATTTGACAACGTCCGCGTTATACCAGTAATAGGTGTAATTTGAGCGTATCAAATTTTGCTGTCGTTGCCGGGGAATACAGTTTTTGAAATTACTAAATAGTGTTTGCTTTGATTGAAGTCTTTTCCTTATTCCGTCACACCTTGTTTGCTACTCTATGTAAACCAGGTGAACATGAATCACAATCAACGTGCTAGTAACCAGGGGAATCGGTTGAACAATCAGGCAAATGAATCAGGTGATGAGAATATTTTCGCAGATCTTGTTCCGGAGGAGGATTGTGTATCTGTTATTGTTCACCGAGTTGGAGCTGCTACGGTGAAAATTGACTCTCTCTATACCAGCTTGTTGAAGCTTGAGGGATACTTTAACTCTACCGAGAATGACCCTCAACGTCATTTGCAAAATTTTGTGGACGTGCGTGCTAATCACATCCGTAACAACGTTCCACAAGATGCTGTCGTTAAGGTTATTCAATTATTCCTTAATCGAGAGGCAAGAACATGGTTTGAGAAGTCTGCCCTAAATTCGATTACTTCACGGGCAGAGATGGTGATCGCTTTTCTCACAAAATGGTACCCCCTAGCAAGAAGCGTTGAAATTCGTGACAAGATCTATGAATTTAGGCATTGACTGGGAACAACTATATAAAGCCTGAGAGAGATTCAAGAGTATTTGGCAGAAGAGCCCAAAATCATGGTCGATCACATACTAATGGAGAAGTTCTACCGAGGGCTGATCCAGTGACGCAATTTGCTAATAATGCAGCTGATGGTTGTTTCATGAACAAATCTTATCGACAAGTGACCAACATACTTAACAAGCTGACGACTCATAATTAGGTGGCACTCAAACAATGCTGATGTGGTACCGTGGTAGTGTTAAGTGATCCTAATATAGTAAAGGAGAATCAAGATACCCAAAATAAACATTGCAGTAACTTGCAACAAATATTTCCAACAAGTAACGAAGCAGTTTCGATGAATCCCGTATTGTTAAGGTAAATGTTTGTGAGGATGATAGCTTTTACCAAAAGGGATGTACCATACTCAAGATGGTCCGTTCTACGAGGGTCCCCTATGCACGTTGAAGATGCTAATTCTATTAATAACTCTCAAGGGGTTGTACCAAAGATCAACTACTAAGGTGGTTATCTCTAATCAAATCAACCGAGACCTCAAAGAAGGTCATGGTGCTTATAACAACCTTCCGTAACTACAACAATACCATGTGGTGCGAACCAAGGAGCTACAACAATAAGAATAATTTTGGGAACAAGAGTTTTAATCCTTATATACCACCGAAAGGTACCAATGTGAGCACAGAAGTTCAAGGTTGAATCAATGCTTGAGAAGACTGCCAACTGGCTTAAGTCCGAGAGGACTTGTCCGTCGACAGAGACAAATCTCCCATACAACAGCTATTCAGAAGCTTGAATCATAGATGAGGGATATTTCTAGAGAGCAGCACCCTCCTAAAAAGGGAGGACTTCCGAGTGACACTATCCAAAGAATGGGGGAGACGGTGTAGACCGTGTGTTTGCCATCACTAATAGGAGTGATAAAATACCCAAGGGCCAATAGCGTGATTGACTCTTTTACGTCATGACATGAGATGAGGCAACGTCGAAGCACCCACTATTGTTGATGAGAATCTTACTGACAAAAAGGTTGTTGATATTCCAGATTTTGTAAAGGAAGCTGATAACATGGGCAAGCAGACTGTAAAATGGGCTCTCCGCCCTTTGATGTAGCTTTTCAAATCTAAACCTACCTTTTCTCAGAGGTTGTTAAAGAAGAAGGAAGATGCTAAGTTCGAGAATTTTTATGACTGGCCACAGCTATCGCAACCTTTCCTTCGAGGCCGTCAAGAGATGTCTTATTTTACAATATTGAAGGATCCGACCAAGAAGAAAACGGTGCAACATGAAACTGTGAGTTTGACTCACACTGTGAGTTCCATCATTTCAACTATGACTGTTCAGAAAAAGGGAGATCCTGGGGCGTTCACCATTCCTTGTTCTGTGGGACACCATGATTTTGCTCGTGCTTTGTGTGATAATGGGGAGATTATTAATTTGATACCCCTTGCTATATACAAATAATCAGGTTTTGGGGATGCCAAGGCCGACTACTATGAGGTTACAAATGACCGATAGTCTATCAAAAGACCTGGTTGGGTGGTTGATGATGTACTTGTGGGGGTTAGTGAGTTTATGTCGCCCATCGATTTTGCGATTTTTAACCGTGTCAAGATCAGACATCTCTATTATTCCCGGAGAGACCTTTCCTAAGCATGGGTGGAGGCCGATGATTCGAGAAAATGAAATCAAGTTCCGAGTCAACGATAAAGAAGTGACTTTTCGTTAGCAAGGGATGAAGTTACCAAGTGCTTACGAGAGTACTTCGGTAATTAATTCAAGCCGATGTCATTACGAAGAAATGAGTTCAAGCATGGAAGAAGAAGTTTGGGGCGAAGCTTTCGACGGTATTCTTGTGAATTTCTGGTTGCCGAGGACATGGAAGGTTATGTGGAGATGTTTAATTCACTTGTTGGGTTGGGTTCATATTCATACCACCCAAAGAAGCTAAATCTTGATCTGGAAAATAGAACAACTCCTCCAGCAAAGCTTTCGATCATTGAACCACCTAAGTTGGAGCTTAAAGAACTTCCACCATATCTAAAGTATGAGTTCCTTGGTTCGGACAATACATTGCCAGTGATTGTTTCCACTTACCTACCGAGGAGCGTATTTGGTTAAATTTTTGGAGGTAGTTGAGAGAGTATAGGCGTGCTATTGGTTGGACCATAGCAGACATTCGAGTTATTCCATCTGGGATCTGTGAGTACAAAATCCAGTTAAGGGAGGATAGCAAACCGAGTGTAGAGCATCAAAGGCGACTGAACGAGAATATCCAAGAGGTCGTCAAGAAAGAGATCATCAAATGGCTTGGATTTGGAGCCGGTTTACCCAATTGCTGATAGAAACGGGTTAGCCCAAGACAACGTGTTCCTACATGGCGCATCACCGTAAATGCCGAATACAGCAGTCGAGTTGATCCCAACTAGAATCGTAACCGATGGAGAGTTTGCATGGACTATCGCAAGCTCAACACAAATTTCACATGCAAGGACCATTTACCCATGCCTTTATTGATCAAATGCTTGACAGATAGCGGGGCATTCCTACTATTGCTTTCGATGGTTATTCGGCTACAATCGCATCAACATTGCTTTGGAAGATCAGAGAAGACTACTTTTACTTGTCCTTATGGGACGTTTGTATTTAGCCTAGATGCCTTGGGTTATGTAATGCACCAACCACTTTTCGTAGGTGTACGATGTCAATATTCTTCGATACGTGCAGAGGATTTTGAGGTGTTCCCGCGGATGACTTCTCTCGTGAGGGATTCGTTTGAAGATTGTCTTGACCATCCGGGGTCATGTCCGAAAAGATGTGAGGAGACAAATCTCGTGCTAAACTGGGAGAAGTGCCATTTTATGGGTGAAGGAAGGATCTTCCTGGCCACAAAATCCTCCGGGGTGGAATCGAGGTCGATCAAGCGAAATTGACGTGATTGCAAAACTTCCACCACCTATCTACCAAGGTGTCCGGGGCTTGGGGAATTTGGGGGGTTCTGTGCGTTTATCAAGGGGTTTCCCCCAAGATTGCTAAACCCC